>NW_026615672.1:0-43576 GCF_000801105.2 Raphanus sativus
ATCATGGAGAATAACCAGGAAGTTGAATAAAATCTCAAATAGGAGTTGTGAGTAAGGAAGATATCCCCACTTTCTTCCAGATGATTTCCAGATTAGCCTGTTCGGACATATGGCAATATCTTCATGATTCTTATCAAACCAGGATGAACCACGATCTAAGAAGCTTTATTTGGAACCAGTAATCAGTGGAGAATATACCAGGAAGTTGAAATAAATCTCATAGAGTGTTGTGAGCAAGAAGATATCCCACTTTCTATCCAGATGATTCCAGATTAGCCTGTTCGACATATGGCAATATCTTCATGATTCTTATCAAACAGGATGAGACCACGATCTAAGAAAGAATTAGGAACCACTAATCAGTGGAGAAAACCAGGAAGTTGAATAAATCTCATAGGAGTGTGAGTAAGAAGATATCCCACTTTCTATCCAGATGATTCCAGATTAGCCTGTTCGAACATATGGCAATATCTTCATGATTCTTATCAACACCAGATGAACCACGATCTAAGAAGCTTAATTTGGAACCATAATCAGTGGAGAAATAACCAGGAAGTTGAATAAATCTCATAGGAGTTGTGAGTAAGAAGATATCCCACTTTCTATCCAGATGATTCCAGATTAGCCTGTTCGGACATATGGCAATATCTTCATGATTCTTATCAAACCAGGATGAACCACGATCTAAGAAGCTTTATTGGAACCACTAATCAGTGGAGAATAACCAGGAAGTTGAATAAATCTCATAAGGTTGTGAGCAAGAAGATATCCCACTTTCTATCCAGATGATTCCAGATTAGCCTGTTCGGACATATGCCATTATCTCATGATTCTTATCAAACCAGGATGAACCACGATCAAAAGAAGCTTTATTTGGAACCACTAATCAGTGGAGAATAACCAGGAAGTTGAATAAATCTCATAAGGAGTTGTGAGTAAGAAGATACCCACTTCTATATCCAGATGATTCCAGATTAGCCTGTTCGGACATATGGCAATATCTTCATGATTCTTATCAAACCAGGATGAACAATATATAAGAAGCTTGATTTGGGAACCACTTATCAGTGGAGAATAACCAGAAGTTGAATAAATCTCATAGGGTTGTGAGTAAGAAGATATCCCACTTTCTTTCCAGATGATTCCAGATTAGCCTGTTCGGACATATGGCATATCTTCATGATCTTATCAAACCAGGATGAACCACGATCTAAGAAGCTTTATTTGGAACCACTAATCAGTGGAGAATAACCAGGAAGTTGAATAAATCTCATAAGTGTTGTGAGCAAGAAGATATCCCACTTCTATCCAGATGATTCCAGATTAGCCTGTTCGAACATATGGCAATATCTTCATGATTCTTATCAACCAGGATGAACCACGATCTAAGAAGCTTTATTGGAACCACTAATCAGTGGAGAATAACCAGGAAGTTGAATAAATCTCATAGGAGTTGTGAGTAAGAAGATATCCCACTTCTATCCAGATGATTCCAGATTAGCCTGTTCGAACATATGGCAATATCTTCATGATTCTTATCAACCAGGATGAACCACGATCTAAGAAGCTTTATTTGGAACCACTAATCAGTGGAGAATAACCAGGAAGTTGAATAAATCTCATAAGTGTTGTGAGTAAGAAGATATCCCACCTTCTATCCAGATGATTCCAGATTAGCCTGTTCGGACATATGCCATTATCTTCATGATTCTTATCAAACCAGGATGAACCACGATCTAAGAAGCTTTATTTGGAACCACTAATCAGTGGAGAATAACCAGGAAGTTGAATAAATCTCATAGGAGTTGTGAGTAAGAAGATATCCACTTTCTATCCAGATGATTCCAGATTAGCCTGTTCGACATATGGCAATATCTTCATGATTCTTATCAAACCAGGATGAAACCAATATCTAAGAAGCTTGATTGGGAACCACTAATCAGTGGAGAATAACCAGGAAGTTGAATAAATCTCATAGGAGTTGTGAGCAAGAAGATATCCACTTTCTATCCAGATGATTCCAGATTAGCCTGTTCGAACATATGGCAATATCTTCATGATTCTTATCAAACCAGGATGAACCACGATCTAAGAAGCTTTATTTGGAACCACTAATCAGTGGAGAATAACCAGAAAGTTGAATAAATCTCATAGGAGTTGTGAGTAAGAAGATATCCCACTTTCTTTCCAGATGATTCCAGATTAGCCTGTTCGAACATATGGCATATCTTCATGATTCTTATCAAACCAGGATGAACCACGATCTAAGAAGCTTTATTTGGAACCACTAATCAGTGGAGAATAACCAGAAAGTTGAATAAATCTCATAGGAGTTGTGAGTAAGAAGATATCCCACTTTCTATCCAGATGATTCCAGATTAGCCTGTTCGGACATATGGCAATATATCTTCATGATTCTTATCAAACCAGGATGAACCACGATCTAAGAAGCTTTATTTTGGACTGGAGATAACCAGGAAGTTGAATAAATCTCAATAGGAGTTGTGAGCAAGATATCCCACTTTCTATCAGATGATTCCAGATTAGCCTGTTCGAACATATGGCAATATCTTCATGATTCTTATCAAACCAGGAGAACCACGATCTAAGAAGCTTTATTTGGAACCACTAATCAGTGGAGAATAACCAGGAAGTTGAAAAATCTCATAGGAGTTGTGAGTAGAAGATATCCCACTTTCTATCCAGATGATTCCAGATTAGCCTGTTCGAACATATGGCATTATCTTCATGATTCTTATCGAACCAGGATGAACCACGATCTAAGAAGCTTTATTTGGAACGACTAATCAGTGGAGAATAACCAGGAAGTTGAATAAATCTCATAGGAGTTGTGAGCAAGAAGATATCCCACTTGAGAGAATGTAAAGATTAAGGAGAGATTAAGAGGAGATTATGATAACCATTGTGAGAATTCAAGAGAAAGAGAGAGGAGTTCGCGAGAGAGAAGTAAAGAAAGAGGAAACTATTTCCTTGATTCATTTAGTTCATCACACACATACATAAATAGCTAAATCGACATACAAGAAGAAGTAATAAACAAAGGGGCTCAGACTGCGCAGACTGATCTTGGATAGTGACAGCTCAGGAACGGCTATGAGGCAAAGTGAACATGTGATCTTTATAGTAAACAATTCCTTGCCGACATCCCTCCTTTGTCTTGACCTTCCAACGGCATTCTTCTTCTCCTAAACCTTCCTTGGCAAGTCACTCTTTGCTTCCTTGTGGCGGTTAGGATTATTTGAATCCAAGAGAGGCAATGCACATACTTGTAGAACAAGGCATCGCCATCCAAGCTCATCTTTGATATATCTGATCTTGTTTATCTCCTTATGTCTTCATGTCAACACTCCCCCTCAAGCTTGACCATATAGAACAAGTCAAGCTTGGAAGCCATGAAGCAATCCCTCATTAAAACCTTAGCTTGGCAAAACCCAATGGGACAAAAACCAAGCCAAGGAAAAAGAGTAGATTACTTCATGGAGGAGAGATCAGTGACATGAGAGGTCTATGAGTCCTAACCGTGGATGGATGAACTCACAGACCTTGGTGCTTGCTGCCTTTGTGAAGATGTCAGCTAGCTGCTCCTCACTTCGTGTGTAGCATGGCAATATCACTTTCTGCTCCACTGCTTGTCTAACCTTGTGGCAGTCTACTTCAATGTGTTTGGTTCTTTCATGGAAGACTGAGTTGCTGGCAATGTGTATAGCCGCCTGGTTATCACAATGCATAGTGATTGGTGAGGTAGTCTCTACTCCCAAGTCCTTAAGCAGTCCCTTGATCCAAATCAGCTCACTTGTGAGCTTTCTCATGGCTCTATACTCTGCCTCAGCACTTGAACATGAAACCACCTTTTGCTTCTTGCTCTTCCAAGTCACCAAGTTGCCTCCAATAAATGTGCAATAACCAGTAGTTGATCTCCTATCAATTCTGTCTCCAGCCCAATCAGCATCACAATACCCAACTATCTCAGTGCTCTTGTTGCACCCCATCCATATTCCTTGTCCTGGCGCCTCTCTTAGATACCTTAGTATCCTCTCCACCATGTTCCAATGATGCATCTTGGGAGCTTGCATATGCTGGCTCACCTGGTTGACTGCAAAGCACACATCAGGTCTTGTGATAGTGAGATATATCAGCTTCCCAACCATTCTTCTATAGTGCTTCACATCTCCATAAGCCTTGTCTTCAATCTCCCCCTCACGCATCACTTTGTATCCATCTTCTAGTGGTGTTTTAGCAGCTCTTCCGCCAAGATCACCAACTTCTTTTAACAAATCCAGAGTGTATTTCCTTTGAGACAGGAACAACCCTTCCTTTGATCTGCATATCTCAATCCCAAGGAAATACTTGAGCTCTCCCAAGTCCTTGATGTCAAATGTTGCTTTGAGAAACACCTTGGTTGAGTTGATCCCTTCTTTGTCACTGCCTGTGATGATTATATCATCCACATAGATGAGTATAACAATGATCCCTTGCTTGCTGGTCAGAGTGAACAAGGTGTGGTCGGCTTCAGATTTCCTAAAACCCCTTCCATTCAGTGTTGAACTCAGCTTGTGATACCAGGCTCTTGGAGATTGCTTTAGACCATATATTGCTTTCCTCAATCTCAAAACATTTCCAGGCTTGACCATGCTTTCCATTCCAGGTGGTGGGCGCATGTATACTTCATCTTCTAGCTCTCCTTGTAAGAATGCATTCTTGACATCCATTTGCCAAAGATCCCACTCCAAATTCACAGCAAGTGAGAGCACAACTCTTATGGTGTGTAACTTTGCTACTGGCGCAAATGTTTCTAGGTAATCCTCACCATACACTTGGGTGTAGCCTCTTGCTACTAGCCTGGTCTTCTTCCTTTCTGGTTTCCCATTAGCTAGATACTTGATAGTGAACAGAAGCATGCTGGTCACTGCCTTCTTGCCTTTGGGAAGCTCACTCTCAAAGAAGGTTCCATTCTTCTCCATAGCCCCCATCTCATCTTCTACTGAGTCTCTCCATTCCTTGATTGCCATAGCCTCCTCATATGTCCTTGGTATGTAAGCCTCATCAAGGTTGGTAATGAACACTTGATGATCCTTAGGGTATTGAGCTAGGGAGCATGTTGCTTGTGTTGGATGAGCAACTGCTTGGCTGTTGAAATATACCCTTGTGTTGCTCCAGTTTGATGGTGGATTCCTGACCCTTGTGCTTCTCCTAAGCGGCTGGACTTCTTCTATACTTTCAACTTCATCAGGTACAGCCTCTTGCTCTTGTACTGATGGCACACCTTGATTGTTTTCATCCTGATCATGAACCTCTTGCGCTTGATCAGTGTGTGTTCCCTCTTGAACCTCTCTTGTTTCATCTGATCCCTCTTGATAGAACCCTGGTTGTATTATGGTTCACTTTCCCTGATCTTTGAAGGATGATCAGTGGTTTGATGGAGTGGTGAATGGTTTTGCGGAATGATAAGGTATGAAAGATGATAGATGGTTTTGTGGATGGGAACTCACGGATGGATGATTGATGGATAGATGAGAGACTTTGATCAAGAGAATGAACTCAAGTAAGGATCAAAGCCAAGTTGCAATTGGAGAATGAACTCCTCAGCAGTTCGATGTTCAAAGCTGAACAAAGGATTCACAATGATAAGAGAGATTTTAATCAAAAAGGTGAATGAATATTATTGAGGACGTGCAGCCCTTTATATAGTCTTACAATGTGTTAAAAACTAGAAAGAATGTAGAAAACTAGGCAAAGACTTTGTAGAAAACAAGAATTTGACTGAAACTAAAAACTAGGCAATTTGTAGAACCGAGATGTTGAATTTTGACTTGACTTTGCAACCTTCAAGGCAAGCCACGACCAGAACTTCTTTTGTTGATATTTTGTGATGAGAAAGGTCTTGAAATGGACTGAGGAATGGGCTGGTCGAATTTGGCAAGAATCAGACCCATATTGATCATTTTATGAACTTTTCTTTGGGCTGAAAAAGGCCTATTTCGCCCAGCAGCTAAATCAGCTCCATCTTCAGTGTTACTTAGCTCACCCAGCTCCAAATAAGTGTCAATCAGCTCACCCAGCTCCAAGGTAGTGTCACTTAGCTCATTCAGCTCATCTACTTTCATTCCAGCTGGTTTCAGCACAAACACACTCTCTTCAGCTGGTTTCAGCTCAAACACACTCTCTTCAGCTTGTCCCAGCTCATCCTTAGTCTCCTCAAATGGTTTCTGCTCGTCCAAGGTGGCATGGCTGATCAGGGTTGCATCATCCCCTCCTCCTTTAAAAGGATTTGTCCTCAAATCTGTATCTCCTACATCAAAAGGAAATAAGTAAGAAACAAGACAAATGATCAAGAGAATAAGGAAGAATGCAATATCAAAGTAAGGTTTTGGACAGAAACTTCCTTGGAGTTTTGAAACCATTTTCCTCAAGTACTTCCATCTCCAAATCGCAGGCTGATAAGCATGGTTTCTGCTCTCGTCCCTTACACTCCTTTGAGACTGATCATGTTGTTCCTGGACACTAAAATCATAGACTAGATACCCAGTGTCATATAGGTAAAACATGTTCTTAAACTGATCAATAACCAAGAGTTTCTTTCTGCAAATATGTTGCACCAGTTTCAGACTTTCAAAATGGACATCAAAGTAAGTATTGTAGACAAGAATGGTATCAAGGCATGAAGTACCATATATCAACTTCAAAACGTGCTTCACATGATAAGAATCAAAACATAAAAGTTTAAGTTCAAGATCAGATTCTGAATCAGTTAGCACATGTCTCACAGGTTTTGATTTACTTTCAAAGAATGTGTTGTAAACTAATATATCACCACAGCTCAAGACAACATCATTCTGCAAGTATGATCTCAAAACAAACCAAGATTTATCTGTTTCAGAACAAGAATGGACAGGTTTCAAAGCAAAATCACAAATAAAATCGGTTTCAGCTCTAAGTGATTTTTGTTTCTGCAATTTCCTATTCATAAACTCTTTCCAGGCACGTGTGGAAGAGAACAAATCATCAGTGATCAGTTCATGTCTAGAAAAACTCAGCTCAAAGCCATTATCTTTAAAACAAGCAAAAGAATCACAAGGTTTTCTGAAAAAGAAATCAGATTGCTGCAAAACAAGCTCCAATGACTTTGCAGGGTGATAAAAGCTTTTGTATTGTTCCTTAAACTGATCAAAACTCAAAACAAGACTAGTTCTGATGTCACTGCCACATGAAAAACGTTTTTGATCAAGAAGTTTATCTGGTTCAAGTTTCTCAAAAGAATGAATCATCTTATCAAAAACACAGTTTGAAACACAAAATTCTTTCACTTTGTCAAGACCTAATCTTTTGACATCACTGGAACTAACCTTAACAAACAATTCAGGAAAAGAATTAACCAGATGAATTTCCTTACAGTGCTCTTGCAGGTTGAGAGAGAAAGGTGTAGGAGTTGTTTCTGGTTCCAAGCTTATCTGCTGCTCCAACACTTCACTTTGTTCCACAATCGATTGCTCTTGCAGGTTGGGAGAGAAAGGTGTAGGAGTTGTTTCTGGTTCCAAGCTTATCTGCTGCTCCAACACTTCACTTTGTTCCACAATCGATTGCTCTTGCAGGTTGGGAGAGAAAGGTGCAGGAATTACTTCTGATTCAAAGCTGCTCAGCTGCTCCATCACTTCACCTTGTGCTAGACTCTCCTCTTCTGTTTCTGGTGAGTGTTCTTCTGAGACCTGAGACACTGAATCAAGACTACTCGGTTGCACCGGTTCAAAACAAATTAGTTCATCAAAGGTATTATTGACAACAAGTTCAGATTGAGAAGAGAAAAGAGAAAACTCAATTTCTGTCTCAGTTTCTTTTATTACCTTAGATGGCTTTGTTTTCAGCTCTTGGTTAGCTGGTTCCTTCTTAGAACACAGTGGCTCTTTGTCTCTTGAGATAGGACGTGGCTTTACCCTCCTTTGTTTAAGTGACTGAGATTTCCTTTGCTGATCACAATCAGGGCACCATGGGTCGATTTGTTTCCTGCTGTAGCTACCATAAACAAAGTGTTTCTTCATGACATCTTTGAGCTCAAACCAGCACCTAACTTGTGCTTCTCCTGTTCTTCTTCTGGTAGTAACAAGCTGATTCCACCACTGAATGGCATCACCACAGAACTTTGATGTAGCCCATCTAACCTTCTTGCTTTCTGAGTAGTTTTGGCCATCAAAGACAAGTTCCATGTTGTGTTCCCACTCCCAGTAGCCATCATGGTCGTTTCTGCCACAGAAAGATGGTATCTTGCTCTTCCTTTTAGTCTTAGCATCCCTGTGAACCTGAGAAACATTACCAAAAACATCAAAAGTTCTTTCAAATTCAATTCTTTTATCAATTTCTTTCATTAGTGTAGCCATCACAGCTTCCATCTGGATTTTACTCAAAGTCACACTAGGTGTCTCCTTTCTTTTACTGACATCTCCAGCCATGGTTTCCTGTTACAACTCAACAAGAAAAGTTAGTACACAAATAGATATAGCCGAAGCCTCACAAGTGTTTCTCTCAAGTGTTTCTCTCAACTTTGTAGTGAAAATCCTTGTGAATCCAATAGCTCAGCAGCCAACAAAGATCAATGCCTCAAAGAACAAAACCCCACCCCAACTAAAAGAAAAAGATAGACAGTATTAAGGGATTTAATTCGCAGGGAGCTTTACCACCAGAGACTGGATTTCTCTTCAGTCTAGCTGGATTTCTCTTCAGCTTTGATTCTTTGATCTTTTTTTTTTTTTTTTTTTTTTGAATCTGGTTGGCCCCCCCGCAGTATTAGATAGACAGATAAGAGAATGATAGATTCACAGAACAGAGAGATCAAACGAGGTTCCCAAAAACGAAAGAGAGAAGAATTCAAAGAGTTTTTATGACAAACCCTAGATCACGAGCCTTCAATCTGCTCTGATACCACCTGATAGAACCCTGGTTGTATTATGGTTCACTTTCCCTGATCTTTGAAGGATGATCAGTGGTTTGATGGAGTGGTGAATGGTTTTGCGGAATGATAAGGTATGAAAGATGATAGATGGTTTTGTGGATGGGAACTCACGGATGGATGATTGATGGATAGATGAGAGACTTTGATCAAGAGAATGAACTCAAGTAAGGATCAAAGCCAAGTTGCAATTGGAGAATGAACTCCTCAGCAGTTCGATGTTCAAAGCTGAACAAAGGATTCACAATGATAAGAGAGATTTTAATCAAAAAGGTGAATGAATATTATTGAGGACGTGCAGCCCTTTATATAGTCTTACAATGTGTTAAAAACTAGAAAGAATGTAGAAAACTAGGCAAAGACTTTGTAGAAAACAAGAATTTGACTGAAACTAAAAACTAGGCAATTTGTAGAACCGAGATGTTGAATTTTGACTTGACTTTGCAACCTTCAAGGCAAGCCACGACCAGAACTTCTTTTGTTGATATTTTGTGATGAGAAAGGTCTTGAAATGGACTGAGGAATGGGCTGGTCGAATTTGGCAAGAATCAGACCCATATTGATCATTTTATGAACTTTTCTTTGGGCTGAAAAAGGCCTATTTCGCCCAGCAGCTAAATCAGCTCCATCTTCAGTGTTACTTAGCTCACCCAGCTCCAAATAAGTGTCAATCAGCTCACCCAGCTCCAAGGTAGTGTCACTTAGCTCATTCAGCTCATCTACTTTCATTCCAGCTGGTTTCAGCACAAACACACTCTCTTCAGCTGGTTTCAGCTCAAACACACTCTCTTCAGCTTGTCCCAGCTCATCCTTAGTCTCCTCAAATGGTTTCTGCTCGTCCAAGGTGGCATGGCTGATCAGGGTTGCATCACCTCTTGACCAGTGTGAGAACCCTCTTGATTCCCCCCTTCAGGATTAGGATGAATAACTTGCTCACCCTCAAGAATCACTGGTGCTGATCCCTGACCCATGTTGATGCCAAGACTCTCCATAATATGCTTCAGGTTTAGTGCTCTATCCGAGGCTTCTTGAGATAAATCTTTGAGATTCTCCCAATCTTTCTCCTCAAAGTAGCCTCTTGATTCAACAAACTTCACATCCCTGGACACCATGACTCTCCTAGTCTCTGGTACATAGCACTTGTACCCCTTTTGTGTATTTGAATAGCCAATGAACACTGCCTTGATACTTCTTGCCTCTAGCTTGTTTCTGTGATCACCTGGCCTTAATACAAAACACAAACACCCAAAGACCCCTAAGTAATCAATGGATGGTTTTCTTTTGTTCAATACCTCATATGGTGTGGAGTCCTCAAGCACTCTTGTAGGCGTCCGATTGATGAGATAGCATGCAGTCATCACAGCATCACTCCAAAATCGTTTAGGCATGTTGGTATAGAACATCATGGATCTCGCCACCTCCATTAGGTGCCTGTTCTTCCTCTCAGCAACTCCATTTTGCTGTGGGGTGTATGGGCAGCTAGTTTGGTGAATGATCCCATGTTTAGCTAGATGGCTTTTGAATGCTTTGCTTGTATATTCTCCCCCATTATCTGATCTGAATACTTTGATCTTAACATTGAAATGATTAGTTATGTAGTTCTGGAAATTAATAAAAGCATCAAGCACTCTATCTTTAGTTTGAATCATAGTCAGCCAAGTATACTTGGATTTTTGATCAATAAATGTGACAAAGTACTTATGATTCTCTCTAGATATGCATGGTGCAGTCCAGACATCAGAATGTATGAGATCAAAGCAATTTTCATAAATGGTAGACGATTTTGGGAAGACAGTTTTGCAGTGTTTACCAAGGATACAAGCTTCACAGCCATCATTTTTAAACACAACATTAGGTAATAAAATGTTCAAGGCACGAGAATGAGGATGACCTAATCTAGCATGCCACAATACATCATTATCTAAGACAGGAATTGAACTAAAAGCAGATAAATTTGAACTGGTCTTGATGTCTTCAAGTAGGTACAAGTCCTCCTTTGTAACACCTTTGCCAATCAACTTAAGAGTCTCAATATCCTGAAACATAACCTCATTAGGACTGAATATTACATTGCAATGTAAATCAGTAGCAACTCTTTTGACAGAAAGCAAATTTGATGCAAAAGATGGCATATAAAATGCTTTGGTATCTCTATCAAACAATTTAATGGTTCCTTCACCCTGAATGGGAATTCTATCACCATTAGCAATTTTAACATGTCCTAAAACAGGTTTAATGTTATCAATTAACTCAGCATTACTAATCATATGATGAGAGGCGCCAGAGTCTATTATCAAAGGTTTGATGCTACTAGATGCATTCATATTTGTTGTAAGAGCATGAGGAGCACTAGACAATCTATATGATGCATTTAGAGAATAACCAAGTGTTTTACCAGACTCCCTTAAGGCTTTGATGAGAGCTTCAATGTCAGATTTCTTGACATTCTCATTGTGTGCTCCATCACTAGTAGCCTTGGCGCGCATAGGGGTAGAGGTCTCTCCCACATCACCAGAGAAGTTGGCTTTTGCATCAGTTCGGAACTTCTGGGGCTTGAGGTGTGGGTGGAGAATCCAGCACTTGTCTCTCCCATGACCTTTCTTCTTGCAGTGGTCACACTCCCACACCTTCTTGTCTCCAGGTTTGTAGTATCCTTTGTTTGCTGCGCCTTCAACAGGAGCCTCTACACCATCAGCTTTATTTGCAAGGATGAGCTCTCCCTTTCCTCCAAATAGCCCCACTGATCCTTGCTCCTTTTGTATCTGAGCACACAACTCCTCTAGAGATGGAAGCTTGTCGCTCCTCAAAATGTGCTTAATCAGATCACCATACACCGGGTTGAGAGTAAAGAGCAAGGCAAACACCTTATCTTGTTCTTTTCTCTCATTAATCACTTCCGGGTCAACACTGGATGGTCTCAACATCTCCATCTCTGCCCAAAGTGACCTGAACTTCCCAAAGTGAGTAGAGAAGTCAGTGTCCTCTTGGGAGAGAGTGTTGATAGCCCTCTTGACTTCAAACACCCTACTGATGTTGGAGATGTTCCCATACACTTTCTTAAGTGTTTCCCAAAGTTCTTTGGAGGTTTCACAGTAGGAATAAGCTTCTAAGATAGGCGCATCTAGGCTGTTTTGAATGATTGAAAGCACCATGAGGTCCTCCTGACCTTTCTTCCTATCACCTTCAGCCGCACTAGCCTCTTCTTTGCCATCCTCTCCTAGGACAGTCTTGGTTGTAGCCTTGCCCTCCACGCACTCCCAAAGACCTCTGCCTCCTAGTGCTGTCTTGGCAAGCCTTGACCATAGCAAGTAATTTGGACCTTTTAAAGTCACTGGTATCGACACCATCTTTGAGTGAGTTTCCATTTTTGGCAAATTTTTAAGCTGGAAATCAAGAACAAGTGAAGAACACCAAGAACTTTGCCAAAAATAGAAAAGAAAGATTCAGAGTTTTGCGGAAAAGTAAGAAAAGAAAATAAGAGAATTGGTTCCAAGAGCTTTTATTGCTCTGATACCATGAGAGAATGTAAAGATTAAGGAGAGATTAAGAGGAGATTATGATAACCATTGTGAGAATTCAAGAGAAAGAGAGAGGAGTTCGCGAGAGAGAAGTAAAGAAAGAGGAAACTGTTTCCTTGATTCATTTAGTTCATCACACACATACATAAATAGCTAAATCGACATACAAGAAGAATTAATAAACAAAGGAGCTCAGACTGCGCAGACTGAGCTTGGATAGTGACAGCTCAGGAACGGCTATGAGGCAAAGTGAACATGTGATCTTTATATTAAACAACTCATTGCCGACATCCCTCCTTTGTCTTGACCTTCCAACGGTATTCTTCTTCTCCTAAACCTTCCTTGGCAAGTCACTCTTTGCTTCCTTGTGGCGGTTAGGATTATTTGAATCCGAGAGAGGCAATGCACATACTTGTAGAACAAGGCATCGCCATCCAAGCTCATCTTTGATATATCTGATCTTGTTTATCTCCTTATGTCTTCATGTCAACAGTATGTGTCCAGCATCCATTGGTAAGACATCACACAGTATCTCTTCCTCATACTTCCCAATAGACAATGGTACCTTAACTTGGTGCTTCACCTCTAGTTCTCCTTCATCATTAAGCCATTGTAACTTGTAAGCTGTTGGTCTTTTTATGACCTTCAGACCAAGTTTCTCTACCATAGTTTCACTTGCAACATTGGTACAACTTCCTCCATCTATAACCAAGCTGCAAACCTTCCCGTGAACCATACAGCGAGTGTGAAACAGATTCTCTCTCTGCTCATCTCCATCAGTCTTGGCTTGAAGATTCAGTGTTCTTCTAGTAACAAGTAACTCTCCACGAGTTGGCATTTCCACCCTTTCTTCTTCAGACTCAGATACCTCTTCCTCGGATTCAATGTCACCATTTTCTCTGATGAGTATTACCCTTTTGTTGGAGCAGCTACTGGCATAGTGTCCATATCCTTTACACTTGTAGCACTGTATGTCTCTGGATTTGGATGCAGTGGCTACTTCCTTTCCTTTAATACTTTGTTCCTCCACTTTAGGCTTGGAGAATGGTCTGGATTCTCTGGTCTTTTCGTCCTTCTGGTAGTGTGGTTTGCTGGCTCCATAGCTAGACTTGTAACTTCTTCTTTTCAATTGCTGTTCAAACATAATTGCCTTGTGCAGAAGCTCTTCCATCTCAACATAGTGATGAACTTCAAGTCTGTCCATGATGTCTCTGTTTAGACCACCCATGAATCTGGCCATTGTTGCTTCTCGGTCTTCTTGTATATCAGCTCTCAGCATAAGGGTTTCCATTTCCTTATAATATTCTTCAACTGATCTACTTCCTTGAGACAGTGTTCTGAGCTTGAAGTGCAACTCTCTGTGGTAGTGGCTCGGTACTAATCTCTTTCTCATGATTACCTTCATCTGGTTCCAGGTTTCAACAGGAAAATCTCCAGCTCTTCTTCTTGCTGTAACCAAGTTATCCCACCAACTTAAAGCATACTCCTTGAACTCAGTAGGGGCAAGTTTCATTTTATACTCTGCTGTGTAGTCTCTACAATTGAACACGAGTTCAATCTTCTTTTCCCACTCTAAGTATTCTTCTGGATCAGCAGTGCCTTTAAACTCAGGAATTTTCAGTTTCAAACCACCAAGAGGATCACTGGTTTTTGGCCTTTCTTCCTGGTCATGCCTCCTTCTTCTGGTACCAATGGATCGGTTTGGATGGCTATAGTAACTTTCTGTAGCAGATCGATCTGAAGTCCTTCTAGGTCTCTCACGATCTGAGTGCACAACCTCAGCCCTGAAGTGCTCTAGTCTCTGATCCATCAAAGTAGTCATGCGTGCAGTCAAAGCATCAAGTAACAGTGGATCCATTCCATTATTCCTATTGTCCTCGTCTCCCATGGTTCCTGTTGAATTTTAAAGCACAAAACCAGTAAAAGAGATCATAGAAACAGAAAAATAACAGAAAACACAGAAACTGAGACAGATTCAAAAACTTTTATGAAGAACCCTAATTCTTTTCTCAACAATTTCGAAATTTTATTCAGATTATTTAGCAAATTCAACACTTGTTCTAGGCAGATTTGACATTAACAAACATGATTCTAACAAGATCTAGACTTTAGAACAGATCTGAGAACAGAATATGAAAAGTCTAAAAGTTGCCGAACTGGAAAAACACAACCTTTTGATGAAGATCTGCTCTGATACCACTTGATATGATCCTAGGTGTGAGGATCACGTCCCTGACTACTCTCCAGCGGATTGTGATGATGAAACAAGATGTGGATTGAGTGATACTTCAAAGAGTTGCGGAATGACTCTTGGACTATCAAAGGTTTGCTTGCAAGGTAAGGATCAAAGATCCGAATAACACTTAAACAAGCTTTGATCAAACAAGATTCAGAGAGAATTTTTAAGAAAAAAGTGTTTGATGATTTTATTCATGATTTTCGTCCATAATATATAGGCAAGAAGTCTGTACATGCACAGCTTCTTGGAAACACACAAAATACTTAAAACAAAGGCTCCCTTGAAAACATAAATAAAGACCAAGTTTTAAATCCGAAATAGACTAGAAAATAAGAGAAATGGCATGGTTTCATCAAGAGGCTATCGTATAAGTGTTGTGACCAAGCCTCATTAAAAACCTTGTTTGGAAAACCCAATGGGACAAAACCAAACTAAGGAAAAGAGTGCAAGTCACAACACCTCTCTTGATGAATGTCTTAGACGGCTTGAATCACAACCAGAGTAGTTGGATAAGCACACTCTAGACTGCCCTGGATAGTGTATAAGAGTTTATGGAAAGCTTGATTGAATCTGGCTTGCTTGGATCTAGTCATTGGACCAACTGGTACTTCTAAGTCCTTGCCATTTGTTTCCTCAGGTTCAAGCTGCTTCATGGTTCTTTCTTCAACTTCCTTAAGCTCTGGTTCAAGCTGTTCCATATCTTTAGTTCCATTGCTGTCAAGATCACATCAAGCATCACGGGTCTTCGTGATGAGATAAGGCAAGAGCTACGACAAGCTACTGGTCAGGGCCATAGTAATGAGTCTAGGAGAGACAGAAGAGGTCAGAGTTGAATTTTTGTATGAATCAAGAGTGTATTTGTGAGATTAATCAAGAACAGGATGAGAATCCGAGAGAGAGGGAGAGAGAGTGATATTGCGCAAGAGAGATATAAGAGGAGGAATTATATTTCCTTAAGATTAATGGTAACATGTTACAGTCTATTTAAAGACAAAGACAATAGGGCATGTCGCCAACTTAAGCAAATAAACTAATAAAGAGATAGTACAGAAAGATTAACAAATAGGGGAGATGTCATGGTCGGATCAGGCTCGCTCAGCCGAGTGAAAGTGACAGGACCTAACGGTCCTCACTGCACTGATCTTCCTTAGTAGACCCGTGACCCTTCTCAACGCTCTCTCTTCCTCTTTGTCGACATCCTCCTTGCTTCAGATATTTAAATCCTTCTCTTAATTAAATCAAGTCCTTGCTTGACTTGCAAGACACTCATGTGGTTTATTTGAACTCCTCATTGGCGCGCCATACACTTCTCTTCTTCTTTCTTCTCATAGCTTCATGTTAACATCATATCTCCTCTTTTATTTCTTCATGTCAACACTCCCCCTCAAGCTTGACCATATGAAACAAGTCAAGCTTGGAAGCCATGAAGCAATCCCTCATTAAAACCTTAGCTAGGCAAAACCCAGTGGGATAAAATCCAAGCCAAGGAAAAAGAGTAGATCACTTCATGGAGGGGAGATCAGTGACATGAGATATCTATGAGTCCCATCCTCGGATGGATGGACTCACACACTTTAGTACTTGCTGCCTTTGTGAAGATATCAGCTAGCTGGTCTTCACTTCTTGTGTAGCATGGGAGAATCACTTGCTGCTCCACTGCTTGTCTCACCTTGTGGCAGTCTACTTCTATGTGTTTGGTTCTCTCATGGAAGACTGAGTTGGATGCAATGTGTATTGCAGCCTGGTTTTCACAATGCATAGTCATTGGTGTGTTGATCTCGATCCCCAAGTCCTTTAGAAAACCCTTGGTCCATATAAGCTCACTTGTAAGCTTTCTCATTGATCTATACTCTGCCTCAGCACTTGAGCATGATACCACCTTCTGCTTCTTGCTCTTCCATGTGACCAGGTTCCCTCCAATGAAGGTGCAATAGCCTGTAGTGGATCTTCTATCAACCCTATCTCCAGCCCAATCAGCATCACAGTACCCAACCACTTCAGTGTTCTTGTTACATGCCATCCACACTCCTTGGCCAGGCGCCTCTCTCAAGTATCTTAAGATCCTTTCCACCATGTTCCAGTGATGCACCTTAGGAGATCCCATGTGTTGGCTTACTTGGTTCACAGCAAAGCATACATCAGGTCGGGTAATGGTTAGATAGATAAGCTTGCCCACCATTCTTCTATACTTCTTGACATCTTTGAATGGAGTAGCTTCATACTCCCCCTCTCGCAGTACCTTGTAGCCTTCTTCCAATGGTGTTTTGGCCTGTTTGCTTCCAATGGTTCCTGCCTCATTCAAGATATCAAGTGTGTACTTCCTTTGAGATATGAACAACCCCTCTTTAGAGCGGCAAAATTCAATCCCAAGGAAGTACCTTAACTCTCCCAAATCCTTAATATCAAAAGTAGATTTAAGGAAAGATTTAGTTGAGATGATACCTTCCTTGTTGCTACCAGTGATGATTATGTCATCCACATATACCAGAATGACTATGATGCCTTCCTTGCTGGTGAGCGTGAAGAGAGAATGGTCTGCTTGTGATTTCACAAAGCCTCGTCCATTCAAGGTTGAGCTTAGCTTGTGGTACCATGCTCTTGGAGATTGTTTCAATCCGTAGATGGCCTTCCTGAGTCTAAGCACATTTCCTGGTTTCACCATGTCTTCAAGACCAGGAGGAGGTCTCATGTATACTTCATCATCTAACTCTCCTTGAAGAAATGCATTCTTCACATCCATTTGCCACAAGTCCCACTCCAAGTTGACCGCAAGTGAGAGTAGGATTCTTATGGTGTGCAGTTTTGCCACTGGTGCAAATGTATCCAAGTAATCTTCACCATAAACTTGAGTGTAGCCTCTTGCCACCAGTCTGGTTTTCTTCCTCTCTGGCTTTCCATTGGCTCCATACTTGATTGTGAAGAGAAGCCGGCTTGTCACTGCTTTCTTTCCTTTGGGAAGCTCACTTTCAAAGTATGTTCCATTCTTTTCCATAGCTCCCATCTCATCTCCAACAGATGCTCCCCACTCCTCATCTTGCATGGCTTCCTCATATGTCTTTGGAATCCATTCTTGATCCACTTCAGTGATGAAATCTTGATGCTCTGCTGGGTAGTGAGCTAGTGAGCATACTGCACTAATGGGGTGTGCCACGGCTTCTGCATTGAAGTACACTCTTGTCTTGGTCCAATCTGAAGCTGGTTTCCTGATCCTTGTACTTCTTCTAGGTTGTATCTGCTCAGGTTCTGTTTCAGCTTCAGTGACTCCGGTTGGTGCTGTCATCTCATCTTGATCATGAGATACTGAGGTTTCTTGAGGTTGCATTGGTTGTTGCTCAGTACTATCACCCCCTTCAGGATCAAGATGAGTGATCTCAACATCTGTAGCTGCTTCTTCAGTAGCTTGTGCGGGAACCTCACTGACCGGGACTGGTGATCTAGATAAACTGATGCCAAGCCTCTCCATCACCACTCTAAGGTTACTTGCTCTGTCCGAGGCAGATTGGGATAGATTCTCAAGCTCTTCCCAACTCCTCTCAGCATAATAGCCTTTTGATTCCAGAAACTTCACATCCTTTGACACTAGGACCCTTCTTGTCTCTGGAACATAACACTTGTATCCCTTCTGATGTGTAGAGTAGCCAATAAACATAGCCTTAGTGCTCTTAGGTTCTAGCTTGTTCCTTAGTTCTCCTGGTACAAAGACAAAGCAAACACACCCAAAAACCCTCAAATGATCTATGGAAGGTTTAGTTTTGTTCAGTACCTCATATGGTGTGGAATCAAGTAGGACTCTAGTGGGAGTGCGGTTGATAAGGTAAGTGGCAGTGACAACTGCATCACCCCAAAACCTCTTAGGGACATTTGCATGAAACATAATGCTCCTGGCCACCTCCATTAGATGCCTATTCTTCCTTTCAGCCACACCATTTTGTTGTGGAGTATAGGGACAGCTAGTTTGATGTATGATTCCATGCGTGGCTAAGTGTTGTTTGAAGGCTGTGCTAGTGTATTCACCACCATTATCTGATCTAAGAATTTTAATCTTGACATTGAAATGGTTAGTGATATAGTTTTGAAAATTTTTAAAAGCTTCTAGCACCCTATCTTTAGATTGCAACAGAGTTATCCAAGTGTACTTAGACTTTTCATCTATGAATGTCACGAAATACTTATGGTGTTCTCTAGATGCACATGGGGCAGTCCACACATCTGAATGAATCAAGTCAAAACAATTATCATAGATAGTCTTGGATTTAGGAAACACATTTCTACAATGTTTTCCTAGAATACAAGCTTCACAATCATTTTGAAAATTAACACTAGGCAACAGGATGTTTAAGGCATGAGAATGAGGATGTCCTAATCTAGCATGCCACATTACATCTTTAGGGAAATCAGAAACAGAAACAAATGCAATAGATAAATCAGATGCTGGTCTTGTGTCCTCAAGCAAGTATAAATCTCCTTTTGTGACACCTTTTCCAAGCAACTTACTTGAATCAATATCCTGAAAATACACACTGTTAGGAGTGAAAGTAACATGACAATTTAAATCATTTGTGACTCTCTTAACAGATAACAGGTTTGAAGCAAAGGTTGGCATATAAAAGGCTTTTGATTCTTTATCAAATAGCTTAAGATCGCCAACCCCTTTAATTGGGATTTTATCACCATTAGCTATCATCACATTTCCTAAGGCTGGAACTATGTTTTTAATCAGGTTTAAATCACTAATCATATGATGTGAAGCACCAGAGTCAATTATCAATGGTTTAGCCGATTTTAACAGGTTTAAAACATCACCAGCAGTGTGAGAAGCATTGAGAGAGATACCAAGAGTTCTAGAGATACCAGATTCTTTTAGGGCCTTGATGAGAGCATCCAAGTCAGACTTCTTGAGGAGTTCATCCAGGTTAGGCCTTGGTGTGTTGTACACTGATGTAGATGTCATGGCGCTTCCACCACCTTGGTTTGGAGTCGCCGGTTCAACACCATCAGCTGAGAAGTTAGCTCTTGCATCCTGGTACTGTGATCTTGGTTCCTTGAACTTGTTTGGCTTTAGGTGAGGGTGCAGGATCCAGCACTTGTCTTTGAGATGACCCTTCTTCTTGCAGTGGTCACAGATCAAGGACTTCCTATCCTCATGCTTGTAAGCAGCTTTGTTGGCAACAATCTCCTCAGCTTGATGCGCCATGTTTAAGTCTCCTTTGCTTCCAAACAGGCTTACTGACCCTTCTTCCTTCTGGATTTGTGCACAAACATCATCTAGGTCAGGAAGTTTATCAGCTCTTAAGATGTGTTTGATTAGTGCTCCATAGGATGTGTTGAGGGTGAGAAGCATTCCAAAGACTTTGTCTTCTTCACGCCTGGCTAGGAGAATGTCAGGATCCACAGAGTGAGGTCTCAGCAACTCCAGCTCGGCCCAAAGAGATCTAAACTTGCCAAAGTGTGATTGAAACTCCATGTCCCCTTGGTTGAGACCATTGAGAGCTTTCTTCACTTCAAAGACCCTTGTCAGGTTGGAAACATTCCCATACACTTTGTACAGAGTGTCCCATAGCTGCTTGGTGGTCTCACAGTAGGAGTAGGACTCCATGATTGCGGGTTCAAGAGAGCTAAGGAGAGCTGAGAGCACCATGAGGTCTTCTTGGCCCCATTTGTCTTCATCAGCTTCTTCTTTCTCTTTTCCCTTCTCTTCTTGGACAGTAGGCTTTGTGGGTGCTTCAGTTGTTGCATACTTCCACAAGCCTTTGCCTCCAAGAGCTCTCTTCACCATCCTGGCCCAGAAGAGGTAATTAACCCCTTTCAAGGTCACAGGAATGTTGAGATGTTTGTGGTTGCTGTTGTGTTCATCCATCTTTCTTCAAGTCGCCAAGAACAGGAGAGAGAAAGTTTGTGAGATGAATTTGAAACAAGAACAGAGTAGATTTGCGGAAGAGAAATAGGTTTCAAGAGCTTTGATGCTCTGATACCATGATATTTTGTATGAATCAAGAGTGTATTTGTGAAGATTAATCAAGAACAGGATGAGAATCCGAGAGAGAGGGAGAGAGAGTGATATTGCGCAAGAGAGAGATAAGAGGAGGAATTATATTTCCTTAAGATTAATGGTAACATGTTACAGTCTATTTAAAGACAAAGACAATAGGGCATGTCGCCAACTTAAGCAAATAAACTAATAAGAGATAGTACAGAAAGATTAAACAAATAGGGGAGATGTCATGGTCGGATCAGGCTCG
This sequence comes from Raphanus sativus, assembly GCF_000801105.2. Taxonomy (NCBI): domain Eukaryota; kingdom Viridiplantae; phylum Streptophyta; class Magnoliopsida; order Brassicales; family Brassicaceae; genus Raphanus; species Raphanus sativus. The sequence continues at coordinate 20,956 of NW_026615672.1, forward strand.
CTCAGCCGAGTGAAAGTGACAGGACCTAACGGTCCTCACTGCACTGATCTTCCTTAGTAGACCCGTGACCCTTCTCAACGCTCTCTCTTCCTCTTTGTCGACATCCTCCTTGCTTCAGATATTTAAATCCTTCTCTTAATTAAATCAAGTCCTTGCTTGACTTGCAAGACACTCATGTGGTTTATTTGAACTCCTCATTGGCGCGCCATACACTTCTCTTCTTCTTTCTTCTCATAGCTTCATGTTAACATCATATCTCCTCTTTTATTTCTTCATGTCAACAAGAGTCCACATAATCATCCTGAACCAAGGAGAGATCGTAGAGAGCATGCTGAATCTCATGAAACAGACAACTACTATGAGCGTCACCGGTCTGAATTCAGTGGATCTTCTTCATCCAGAGGTAGTAGGAGAAGGCAGAGACGTGATCATGATGAAAGAAGGACTCAGAGAGATGAGTTCAATGGATTAAAGATCAAAATCCCTCCTTTTCATGGCAAGGTTGATCCGGATGCTTACTTGGAGTGGGAGAAGAAGATTGAGCTAGTCTTCAATTGCAAACACTACACCAGCGCTCAAAGAATCCAAATTGCAGCTACTGAGTTCCATGACTATGCCTTGAGTTGGTGGGATCAATTGGTAACTAGTAGAAGACTCAACCAAGAGTATCCAGTTGAATCTTGGCAAGAGATGAAGTCTCTTATGCGCAAGAGGTTTGTGCCTAACCATTACCACGGAGATCTACATCAGAAACTAAGAAGACTCACGCAAGGTTCCAAGACTGTTGAGGAGTATTATCAAGAGCTAGAGTTGCTGATGCTGAGAGCTAGTATTTCAGAGGACAGAGAAGCTACTATGGCAAGATTCCTTGGAGGGCTAAACCGTGAGATACAAGACAATGTTGAGATGCAACACTATGTGGAGATAGAAGAGATGTTGCATAAGGCTATCTTGGTGGAACAACAGCTTAAGAGAAAGGGTCACTCACGTGGTAGCTATGGTTCCACACGATTCCAACACTCAAAAGAAGATAAGCCAAGTTTCCAGAAAGAGAGTAAGCCTCAGCCTAAAGAAGAACCGAAACCTGCTAGCATCTATAACAAAGATAAAAGCAAGGTTGAAACAACTAGTTCAAGAGCCAGAGATGTCAAGTGCTTCAAGTGTCAAGGTCGTGGTCACTATGCCAATGAATGTACCAACAAAAGGGTAATGGTACTGCTTGATAATGGCGAGTTTGAATCTGAAGCTGAGAAAGAAGATCATACTAAGGATCAGTCTGAAGAAGAGTATGAAGAGGAGCCAGTTAATGGGAGGTTACTAGTGGCAAGGAGAAACCTTAGTCTTCAAACCAAGACCGAAGAGCTTGAGCAAAGAGAAAACCTATTCTACACACGGTGCTTGGTACAAGGAAAGGTATGCAGCCTCATAGTTGATGGTGGTAGTTGTGTCAACGTTGCGAGTGAAACCATGGTTCAAAAGCTTGGACTAAAGGTTCAGAAACATCCAAAACCCTATAGACTCCAGTGGCTCAATGATGAGGGCGAGATGAGGGTCTCTGATCAGGTTCTAGTTCCTTTATCCATTGGAAGATATGAGGATGAGATCTTGTGTGACATTTTGCCTATGGAAGCAAGTCACATACTGCTGGGAAGGCCTTGGCAATCTGACAGACGTGTAGTTCATGATGGCTTTACCAACAAGCACTCCTTTGAGTTTAAAGGTAGAAAGACAGTACTAGTGCCACTATCTCCAAAAGAAGTACATCAAGATCAGCTGCAGCTTCAAAAGAAAAAGGAGATTGATCTTAAACCGACTCAAACCAAGCAACACAACTTCTATGCCAAAACTGGTGATATCAAGAGATCTCTTCACTCTAATCAATCTATTCTCTTATTCATCTACAAAGAATCTCTCTTGAGTCTAACTGATTTTGCACCGGTGTACCCGAGTGAGATGTTGTCTCTTTTGCAGGAATATGATGATGTGTTTCCAGATGATAGTCCTACAGGGTTGCCACCAATACGTGGGATTGAGCATCAGATTGACTTTGTACCTGGATCCACACTTCCTAACCGACCTGCTTACAGAACCAATCCAGTAGAAACCAAAGAACTACAAAGACAAGTAGATGAGTTGATGGAGAAGGGTCACATCCGTGAGAGCATGAGTCCTTGTGCTGTACCTGTCTTACTAGTACCCAAGAAGGATGGGAGCTGGCGCATGTGTGTTGATTGTAGAGCAATCAACAATATCACGGTGAAGTATCGACACCCTATTCCTAGACTTGATGATATGCTTGATGAATTGCATGGTTCTAGCATCTTTTCTAAAATTGATTTAAAGAGTGGCTATCATCAGATTAGGATGCAAGAAGGTGATGAATGGAAAACTGCATTTAAAACTAAACATGGTTTGTATGAGTGGTTAGTTATGCCATTCGGATTGACAAATGCACCTAGTACATTCATGAGGTTGATGAATCATGTGCTTAGATCATTCATAGGTTCATTTGTTGTAGTCTACTTTGATGACATCCTTGTCTACAGCAAGAGTTTAGAAGAGCATATAGTTCATCTTAGGTCTGTTCTTGATGTTTTGAGAAAGGAAAAGCTTTATGCTAACCTTAAGAAATGCACCTTTTGTACGGATAACTTGGTCTTTTTAGGCTTTGTCGTGAGTGCAGATGGAGTTAAGGTTGATCAAGAAAAGATAAGAGCCATACAAGAGTGGCCCATCCCTAAGACAATCAGTGAGGTCCGGAGCTTTCATGGTCTTGCTGGCTTCTACAGAAGATTTGTGAGGGATTTCAGCACTCTTGCAGCTCCACTAACCGAAATCATCAAGAAGGACGTGGGCTTTAAATGGGAAGAAGCACAAGCAGCTGCCTTTCAATGCCTAAAAGAGAAGCTTACTAATTCCCCTCTTCTTATACTTCCAGATTTTAATAAAACCTTTGAAATCGAATGTGATGCTTCCGGTATAGGTATTGGTGCTGTCTTGATGCAGGATAAGAGACCCATAGCTTACTTCAGTGAGAAGCTTGGAGGAGCTACACTCAACTATGCAACGTATGACAAGGAACTCTATGCGCTTGTGAGAGCTTTGCAGACTTGGCAACACTACCTCTGGCCTAAGGAGTTTGTGATACACACGGATCATGAGTCTCTTAAGTACTTAAAGGGCCAAAGCAAGCTCAGCAAAAGACACGCCAGATGGGTTGAGTTCATAGAAACATTTCCTTATGTCATCAAATACAAACAAGGTAAAGAAAATGTTGTTGCTGATGCTCTCTCTCGAAGGTATGTTCTCTTAAACACTCTAGATGCTAAGCTCTTAGGATTTGAGCTATTCAAAGAGATGTATGAAACTGATCCTGACTTTAAAGAGGCTTATCTATCTTGTGAAAAGGTTGCTAAAGGTTGCTACTTTAGGCATGAAGGATATTTGTTTTATGATAACCGCCTATGTGTGCCTAATTGTTCTATGAGAGAGTTGTTTACCAGGGAAGCTCACGGAGGAAGCTTGATGGGACACTTTGGCATTGCCAAGACTCTTAAGGTTTTGCAGGATCACTTCTTTTGGCCACACATGAAGAAAGACGTGGAGAAGATATGTCAAAGATGTGCAACTTGCAAACAAGCTAAGTCCAAATTGCAATCTCAGGGTTTGTATACTCCTCTTCCTGTTCCTCATCACCCGTGGAATGACATTTCTATGGATTTCATTATTGGATTGCCTAGAACTAAAACTGGAAAAGATTCTATCTTTGTTGTTGTTGATAGATTCTCTAAGATGGCACATTTCATAGCTTGTCATAAAACTGATGATGCATTGCATGTTTCTAATCTGTTCTTTAAGGAGATAGTTCGTTTGCATGGCATGCCTAAGACCATTGTTTCAGATAGAGATACTAAGTTCCTTAGTTACTTTTGGAAAACATTGTGGTCTAAGCTAGGAACTAAGTTGTTGTTTTCTACTACATGTCATCCGCAAACTGATGGTCAAACTGAAGTAGTGAATAGAACACTAGGTGCTCTCTTGCGTGCATTCATCAAAAAGAATTTGAAATCTTGGGAAGAACATTTACCTCATTGTGAATTTGCATACAATCATGCTGTGCATTCTGCTTCCAAATTTTCACCATTTGAAATTGTTTATGGGTTCAATCCCACTTCTCCTTTGGATCTAATGCCTTTACCTGAGTGTGCTAGAGTCAGTTTTGATGGAAAAAGAAAGGCCGAGATGGTGCAGGAGATCCATAAGCAAGCACGCCACAACATTGAAGAGAAAACCAAGTTGTATGCTAAACATGCCAACAAGGGCAGACGTGAGATGATCTTTGAAGAAGGAGATCTTGTTTGGGTGCATCTCAGGAAAGAAAGATTTCCAAACGAAAGGAAGTCTAAGCTAATGCCAAGGATTGATGGACCATTTGAGATCGTGAAGAAGCTTAGCAACAATGCCTACAAGCTTGATCTAAAGGGCTGTGTTGCATGGAAACTTGGCTGAAGGTCCGTTTCACGTTTCGGAAACGTTTCGGAATCGGAATCTCTCGGAAACTCGTGGAAACGCAATGGAAACTCGTTTCTTAAAATTTTCAATTTGGAAACTTGATGGAAACTTACGTTTCTATTTTGGAAACTCACGATTCTGTTTTGAAAACGCATAAGAAACTCTTTTTTTTTATTTTAGAACAAATTTTATAAATAACTAATAAATATAGGGATCACTTTGTTATTTTTATAAGTTAAAAAAACCTAATATGTAAAATGTTGGAGGTGATCAATTTGAGTCACTGGATGAGATTAATCTTGGGAGACTTGAGTTCGAGAATCTTTCTCTTGATGAACCTTAGTTAGAAGCAGTCATGTTTGATGAAGCTAATGAAAATGAGGTTGAAGATGTTGTTATTGATCTTTGACTTGCTGTTACGGATTTTATCTTTAGTTTAATTATTATTTGAATATTGAGTTTTTGTTATTTTATATAACTTTTATGTTTAATGATAATTTGTTTTATTTTTCGTATGATTAAACAAAATGTCTATTTATTTATTTGTTTTCTGAGATATACTAAATATAATAAAATTGAATTAATATATTAATCAATTATAGATATATGTGTATATATATATATGTATATATTTATTGACGTTTCCAAAACGTTTCCTAGGCAAAAGAATTCAAAATTCACGTTTCCACGTTTCGAAACGTTTCGTTTCCGCGTATCCGTTTCCGTTTCCGTGCAACCTAGCTAAAGGGAAGGTATGATGTGAGTAATAGTTTTAATGTTGCTGATTTGGTTCCTTTTATTGCAGATGATCCAGATTTGAGGACAAATCCTTTTCAAGAGGGAGGGAATGATATGATTCCAGATCATGTCAAGAAGAACAAGGACCAACCAGCTGAAGAAGAAGATGCCTTAGACCTTTCTAAAGGTCCCATGACTCGTGCAAGATCAAAGAAGCTCAAGGAAGCTATTGGAGGCTTAATCAGAAAGTCTTTGAAGAAAGAAAGTCTTGAAGGAAGCTTGATACTTCAAGACCCACTCATCACCATTCAAGTCATCATACCATCAAGCTGAGTATCATCTAGGCTAGCAAGAGAAGTGTGCTCTTTTCCTGTCTTAGTTTTTGTCCCATTGGGTTTTGCTAAGATAGGTTTTTAACGAGGCCTTGTCTTGCTATTTCAAATCACCTAGTATGATACTCTCGGACCAGACTACATTAGGATCTTATTATATCTTTAGACTATGCTTTTTATTTTCGTTACACAAGTCAAAGGGAGCGTGTTCCTTTATGACTCTATGTTGTTTACGAGACCTTGTGCATGTACAAGGATCTCTCTTTATATTCTGGTCGAGCAAGTCTAATAAGATCATCATCTTTTATCTAAAAAAAAACACTTCTCTTCTCTTATTGCTTTCAACAAGAGTTCGAGAGTTCTGGTGTGTCATATCCAGAGTCTAAGGACTTCTCCTTTAGTGTGTCATATCTAAAGTAGTCGTCTAGGAGTATCAAAGAGTCATCTGCATCTCTTTGTGTCACCAATCGCATCCACAAGCCTTGAAAGATTGAGATTTGATTCATCTTTGCAAGGATCTATCCAATATCATCCAGAGTTCATCCTAGGGTCGTGTTAAGCTTTATTTGGAACCACTAATCAGTGGAGAATAACCAGGAAGTTGAATAAATCTCATAGGAGTTGTGACTAAGAAGATATCCCACTTTCTATTTAGATGATTCCAGATTAGCCTGTTCGGACATATGGCGATATCTTCATGATTCTTATCAAACCAGGATGAACCAATATGTAAGAAGCTTTATTTGGAACCACTAATCAGTGGAGAATAACCAGGAAGTTGAATAAATCTCATAAGTGTTTTGAGTAAGAAGATATCCCACTTTCTATCCAGATGATTCCACATTAGCCTGTTCGGACATATGGCAATATCTTCATGATTATTATCAAACCAGGATTGAACCACGATCTAAGAAGCTTTATTTGGAAACACAATCAGTGGAGAATAACCAGGAAGTTGAATAAATCTCATAAGTGTTGTGAGCAAGAAGATATCCCACCTTCTATCCAGATGATTCCAGATCAGCATGTTCGGACATAATGCATTATCTTCATGATTCTTATCAAACCAGGATGAACCACGATCTAAGAAGCTTTATTTGGAACCACTAATCAGTGGGGAATAACCAGGAAGTTGAATAAATCTCATAGGAGTTGCGAGTAAGAAGATATCCGACTTTCTATCCAGATGATTCCAGATTAGCCTGTTCGGACATATGCATTATCTTCATGATTCTTAAAACCAGGATGAACCACGATCTAAGAAGCTTTATTTGGAACCACTAATCAGTGGAAAATAACAAGGAAGTTGAATAAATCTCATAGGAGTTGTGAGTAAGAAGACATCCCACTTTCTATCAGATGATTTCAGATTAACATGTTCGGACATATGGCAATATCTTCATGATTCTTATCAAACCAGGATGAACCACGATCTAAGAAGCTTTATTTGGAACCACTAATCAGTGGAGAAATAACCAGGAGTTGAATAAATCTCATAAGTGTTGTGAACAAGAAGATATCCCACCTTCTATCCAGATGATTCCAGATTAGCCTGTTCGGACAATATGCCATTATCTTCATGATTCTTATCAAACCAGGATGAACCATGATCTAAGAAGCTTTATTTGGAACCACTTTTCAGTGGAGAATAACCAGGAAGTTAAATAAATCTCATAGGAGTTGTGAGTAAGAAGATATCCCACTTTCTATCCAGATGATTCCAGATTAGCTTGTTCGGACATATGGCAATGTCTTCATGATTCTTATCAAACCAGGATGAACCACGATCTAAGAAGCTTTTTTGGAACCAATAATCAGTGGAGAATAACCAGGAAGTTGAATAAATCTCATAAGTTTTGTGAGCAAGAAGATATCCCACCTTCTATCCAGATGATTCCAGATTAGCCTGTTCGGACATATGCCATTATCTTCATGATTCTTATCAAACCAGGATGAACCACGATCTAAGAAGCTTTATTTGGAACCACTAATCAGTGGAGAATAACCAGGAAGTTGAATAAAATCTCATAGGAGTTGTGAGCAAGAAGATATCCCACTTTCTATCCAGATGATTCCAGATTAGCCTGTTCGGACATATGCCATTATCTTCATGATTCTTATCAAACCAGGATGAACCACAATCTAAGAAGCTTTATTTGGAACCAATAATCAGTGGAGAATAACCAGGAAGTTGAATAAATCTCATAGGAGTTGTGAGTAAGAAGATATCCCACTTTCTATCAAGATGATTTCAGATTAGCATGTTCGGACATATGGCAAATCTTCATGATTCTTATCAAACCAGGATGAACCACGATCTAAGAAGCTTTATTTGGAACCACTAATCAGTGGAGAATAACCAGGAAGTTGAATAAATCTCATAAGTGTTGTGAACAAGAAAGATATCCCACCTTCTATCCAGATGATCCAGATTAGCCTGTTCGGACATATGCCATTATCTTCATGATTCTTATCAAACCAGGATGAACCATGATCTAAGAAGCTTTATTTGGAACCACTTTTCAGTGGAGAATAACCAGGAAGTTAAATAAATCTCATAGGAGTTGTGAGTAAGAAGATATCCCACTTTCTATCCAGATGATTCCAGATTAGCTTGTTTGGACATATGGCAATATCTTCATGATTCTTATCAAACCAGGATGAACCACGATCTAAGAAGCTTTATTTGGAACCAAAAATCAGTGAAGAATAACCAGGAAGTTGAATAAATCTCATAATTTTTGTGAGCAAGAAGATATCCCACCTTCTATCCAGATGATTCCAGATTAGCCTTTCGGACATATGCCATTATCTTCATGATTCTTATCAAACCAGGATGAACCACGATCTAAGAAGCTTTATTTGGAACCACTAATCAGTGGAGAATAACCAGGAAGTTAAATAAATCTCATAGGAGTTGTGAGTAAGAAGATATCCCACTTTCTATCCAGATTAGCTTGTTTGGACATATGGCAATGTCAATTATTTTTAGAGAAATCTGAGTGATTAAATAAGATTAAGAGACTAAGAAGAGATTATGAGACTCGGAAAGCTAGAGAGAATAAGAGACAATGTCTAAGAGAGACTGATTTTCATTAACTCGCAAATGAGAGAGATTACAAGGTATATAAAGCAAAGCAACATCAGGGTTTAGCCATTCAAATACACTATTAGGAACATGTGAAGTCAAGGGAAGGAGTGGCGCCTTCTTTTGAACATATGGTCAGGAAGGCTCACACGCTTGATGCCAAGAGCATCTTAGACCAGATGCTCTTGTCTTTACAGCCTGTCACCAGCTAGTGTAGCGCGCCTCTCTTCCTCTCCTTTAGTCCCAACGGTCTGATCACTGTGCACACCTTCCCTTTCACTCCAAGTCTTCCATTCTTCCTTTTACCTCTTCACAAGCTTTCTTTTTACCTTGTTACTGTGGTAACTATATTTTTACCACAGTAACTTTATAATATGACTTTGTATAATCCGGATGCTCTCCATAAGCTTTTCTCACACCTTAGCTCTTATAAATAACCCTCTCATCTCAACACTCCCCCTCAAGCTTGACCATATGAAACAAGTCAAGCTTGGACTGCCATGAGATCTTCCTCATTAAAAACCTCACTAGAGAAAACCCAATGGGACAAAACTCTAATGAGGGAAAAAGAGTGAAGACCTCACAGCAAGGGGATCAGCTCCTTCTGCTCAAATCAATGAGTCCCAACCTGATATGGATGGACTCCATTGTCTTCTGCCTCGCAGCCTTGGTAAACACATCAGCCAACTGATCTTCACTTCTTGTGTAACATGGTAAGATTACTCCAAGTACAATCATCTGCCTGACCTTGTGACAATCAACCTCTATATGCTTGGTCCTCTCATGGAACACTGAGTTGGATGCAATGTGGATAGCTGCTTGGTTATCACAGTGCATAGTCATTGGTGTAGCTTGATCAATCTCTAAGTGCTTCAGAATCCCCTTGATCCATACAAGCTCATTGGTTAGCTTCAGCATGGCTCTGTACTCGGCTTCTGCACTAGAACATGAGACCACCTTTTGCTTCTTACTCTTCCAAGTAACCAAGTTCCCACCAATGAAAGTACAGTAGCCAGTGGTTGATCTTCTATCAGCTCTATCTCCTGCCCAATCAGCATCACAATAGCCCACCACTTCTGTACTCTTGTTGCAACCCATCCAAACTCCAAGACCTTGTGTACCATTCAGATACATCAATAGTCTTTCAACCATACGCCAGTGATGCTCCTTTGGAGCTTGCATATGCTGGCTTACCTGATTCACAGCAAAACATATATCAGGCCGAGTGATTGTCAAGTAGATTAACTTACCAACAAGCTTTCTATAAAGCTTTGGATCATGGAAGAGCTTGCTATCTTCAATCTCCCCCTCACGTGGAACCTTGTACCCATCCTCCATGGGCATCTTTGCCACCTTGCCTCCATATGCACCTGCATCTTTCAAAAGATCAAGTGTATATTTCCTTTGAGAGATAAACAATCCTTCCTTGGCTCTACACAACTCAATACCAAGGAAGTACTTCATCTCTCCTAAGTCTTTAATATCAATAACAGATTTAAGAAACTCCTTAGTTGCCTTGATACCTGTTTTATCAGAACCAGTAATGATAATATCATCTACATACACAAGGATTACAATGATACCTGAGGGTGTAACCAATGTGAAGAGAGTATGATCAAGTTCTGACTTCCTGAAGCCTCTACCATTCAAGGTTGTGCTCAGCTTGTGGTACCAAGCTCTAGGAGATTGCTTAAGGCCATAGATTGCTTTCTTTAGTCTCAAGACATTTCCCTTCTTCACTAGATGCTCAAGACCAGGTGGTGGCAACATATACACTTCATCCTCTAGTTCTCCTTGTAGAAAGGCATTCTTGACATCCATTTGCCAAAGATCCCACTCAAGGTTCACTGCCAATGATAAGACTACTCGGATGGTGTGAAGCTTGGCCACTGGTGCAAATGTATCAATGTAGTCTTCTCCATAGGTTTGAGTGAACCCTCTTGCCACCAGTCTTGTCTTGCGCCTATCTATCTTCCCATTTGGAAGATACTTGATAGTAAAGATCCATCTACTAGACACAGCCCTCTTGCCTTTTGGTAAAGCACTCTCATACCATGTATCATTCTTGATCATGGCATCTGCTTCAGCATTGACTGAGTCTCTCCATTCTTGTATAAGCATTGCTTCTTCATAGCTTCTTGGAACATAACTCTCATCCAAGCTTACTTGAAAAGCACAATGCTCTTCTGGATATTGAGCAAAGGAGCACACAGCCTGAGAAGGATGCTCCACAGCCTGGGCATTGTAGTACACTCTCGTGTTTACCCAGTTGGAAGCATCCCTCTTGACCCTTGTACTCCTTCTCAAAGCTGGTGGTGAGACATCTTGTGATACTGGCTCGGCTTGCTCTTGTTGCTCTTGTTCTTGTACACTGTCTTGTATACTCTCACCAGATGCTTCACCACTCTCACTCTCTTCACTAGTTACTAATAGTTTTAGACATTTATAAGTGTTTAAGGTGTTTATGTGAGAGTTTAAGAGATCAAATGCTTAGAAACGAGTTTAAGAGTTTGAGAGAGTTTAGGAGGCAGAGTTTGTGTATCGAAATGCTTAGATTGATTAATGAGAAGAGTTTACAATATATAGGTAGAGAGAGTAAGCTAGGTTTAAACAAATGAGTGGCTAAGACTAGAGAACTATTCAAGGGGAGGAGCGTGCTCTCTGAAATGCTTGGACCAGGTTCACTTCGCGTATCCAGCTTGGTCCAGCCTGTCTTCGCAGCATAGTCACCTTATCCAGCATAGTGACCCTATCCATAAACGGTCACAAGCTCGATCACTCTAAACCTTCTCCTTGATCACAAGTCTTTTGTAACTTGCTCTTCACTCTTCATCTCTTCACAAAGTCAGTTTACCTCAGTTCAAATAGTTACCACACAGTAACTTATTTTTACTGAGGTAACTTTTGTGCCCAGACTTTGCACAACCCAAAATGTCTCCAAATGATGTTTAAGAGTGGTTTGAGTTGAGATGGTCCGTACAAGTCCGTACATGTCCGTACTGTCCGTACACACTCTTCTCAAACTCACTTCTAAACATCTCTCCAACTTAATCTCCTCATTTCATCCTTCACACTCAACTCTTATTGCCTCAACTTAACACTCCCCCTCAAGCTTGACCATGTGGAACAAGTCAAGCTTGGAATGCTGTTCAATCTCCCTCATTAAAACCTTAACAAGGAAAACCCATTTGGGACAAAACCTTGAAAAGGAAAAAGAGTAGAGACATCCCAGCAGGGGAGTATTTAGTTAGTACCTCTCAAGTCAATGAGGCCCAGCCTAATGTGGATGGACTCCATTGTCTTCTGTCTTGCTGCCTTTGTGAACACATCCGCCAACTGATCATCACTTCTTGTATAACACGGCAGCACCACTCCAAGAACAATCATCTGCCTAACCTTGTGACAATCCACCTCAATGTGTTTAGTCCTCTCATGGAACACACTGTTGGAAGCTATGTGGATGGCAGCTTGATTGTCACAATGCATAACCATAGGTGTAGCTTGATCAACCTCCAAATGCTTCAGGATTCCTTTGATCCACACCAACTCGTTGGTAAGCTTGAGCATTGCACGGTACTCGGCTTCAGCACTGGAACAAGACACCACTTTCTGCTTCTTGCTCTTCCATGTCACCAAATTTCCTCCAATAAATGTGCAATAGCCTGTTGTTGATCTTCTATCAGCCCTATCACCTGCCCAATCCGCATCACAATACCCCACGGCTTCAGTACTCTTGTTGCAACCCATCCAAATGCCTAGACTCCTGGTTCCATTCAGATACATCAGCAACCTTTCCACCATTCTCCAATGATGCTCCTTGGGCACTTGCATGTGCTGACTGACTTGGTTAACCGCGAAACATATATCTGGCCGAGTGATGGTAAGATATATGAGCTTCCCCACCAGCTTCCTATACAGCTTTGGATCCTTGAATGGCTTGCTATCTTCAATCTCCCCCTCACGTGGAACTTTATACCCATCCTCCATAGGCATCTTAGCTATCTTCCCTTCATCCACACCTGCATCTTTCAAAAGATCAAGTGTATATTTCCTCTGAGATATAAACAAACCTTCCTTGGATCTACACAACTCAATTCCAAGGAAGTATTTCATTTCTCCCAAATCTTTAATCTCAAACACTGACTTTAGAAAGTCCTTAGTCTCTTGAATACCTGCCTTGTCAGAACCAGTAATGATAATATCATCAACATAGACAAGGATACATATGATACCTGAGGGTGTGGTGAGAGTGAAGAGAGTATGGTCGAGCTCACATTTCTTGAATCCTCTTCCATTCAAGGTGGTGCTCAGCTTGTAGTACCAAGCTCTCGGAGATTGCTTAAGTCCATAGATAGCCTTCTTGAGTCTCAACACATTTCCCTTCTTAACCAAGTGTTCAAGACCCGGTGGTGGTAACATGTAGACCTCATCCTCAAGCTCTCCTTGCAAGAACGCATTCTTGACATCCATTTGCCAAAGATCCCACTCCAAGTTCACAGCAAGAGACAACACCACTCTAATTGTATGAAGCTTGGCAACCGGAGCAAACGTGTCTATGTAGTCTTCTCCATAGGTTTGAGTGAATCCCCTAGCTACCAACCGAGTCTTCCTTCTATCAATCTTGCCATTAGGAAGATACTTGATGGTAAAGATCCACTTACACGACACTGCCTTCTTTCCTTTTGGCAATGTGCTTTCATACCAGGTATCATTCTTTATCATTGCACCAGCTTCATCATTCACTGAGTCTCTCCACTCTTGAATCAACATTGCTTCCTCATAACTCCGCGGAACATATCTCTCATCTAAGCTCACTGTGAAAGCTTGATGTTCTTCAGGAAAGCTTGCAAAAGAACACACTGCTTGAGATGGATGCTCAACCGCTTGAGCATTGTAATACACCCTTGTATTCACCCAGTTGGATGCATCTCTCTTTACTCTTGTGCTTCTTCTCAAAGTAGGCTGTGGAGATTGCTGCATTGCTTCCTCCTCATTTCCACTACTAGCCGCTTCTTCACTTGGCTGATTTGCTTCAACTCCCCCACTTGGTTGACTCTCCTCAGGTCCAGAACCCGAACTAGACATCTCAACACCTTGATCATGAGCACCAGAACTCTCCTCTGAACCAGAACTTCCTTCTGCTCCACTTGGTTCTTCTCCCCCCTCATGGTCAAGGTGTGGTGTCTCCTGATGATTCCCACCACCTTGATGATTCCCATTGACCGGACTATGCTGATCCACATGGATTCCCATTCCTTCTAGGATCGTCCTCAGTACTGAAGCTCTATCACTGGTAAGATCCTTCAAATCTTCCTGGTTTTGCTCCTCATAGTACCCTCTTTCTTCTATGAACTTCACTTCCCTTGACACCAACACACGCCTTGTGTCAGGATCATAACATTTGTAACCCTTCTGGCTAGTTGAATACCCAATAAACATAGCCTTGATACTTCTTGCTTCAAGCTTGTTTCGCATCTCACTTGCCACCATCACATAACAAAGACAACCAAAGACTCGCATATACTCCAGTGAAGGCTTGGACTGATTTAGTACCTCAAAAGGTGACTTGCCTTGAAGCACCAAGGTTGGAGTTCTATTGATCAAGTAACAAGCCGTGGATACTGCATCACTCCAAAACCTCTTGGGAACCTTTGACTGAAGCATAATGGTTCTTGCCACTTCCATGAGATGCCGGTTCTTCCTCTCAGCAACCCCATTTTGCTGTGGAGTGTATGGACAACTCGTCTGGTGCAAGATGCCATGTTGAGCTAAGTGATGCTTGAATGCATGACCAGTGTATTCTCCTCCATTATCTGACCTGAAAATTTTTATCTTGGCATTGTAATGGTTAGTTACATAGGTTTGAAAACTTTTAAATGCATCAAGCACCCTATCTTTGGTTGGAATTAAAGTTAACCAGGTGTATTTGGATTTTTCATCAATGAATGTGACATAATACTTGAAATTATCTCTAGACAAGCAAGGAGAGGTCCAAACATCAGAATGAACAAGATCAAAGCAACTTTTATAAACCGTAGAAGAGTTTGGAAAAACAGTTTTACAATGCTTGCCTAAAATACAAGCTTCACAATCTTTGTTCTCAAATGCAACACCTGGCAACATCAGTTTAAAAGCCTTATTATGAGGGTGTCCTAGTCTAGTATGCCACAATGCATCTTTACTTAGACTAGGAGCAGAAACAGAAGTAAAAAGACAGCAACGATCAGAAATAGGAGCAAGATCTTCAAGCAAATATAATTCTCCTTTGGTCACTCCTTTTCCAATAAGCTTGCTGCTATCAATATCCTGAAACTTGACATCATTAGGGCTGAATATAACATTGCAATTTAAATCAGTGGCACATTTCTTAACTGATAACAAGTTTGAGGTAAAGGTTGGCATATACAATGCCTTAGATTCCCTATCAAAGAGTTTAAGACTTCCTATCCCTTTGATAGGTATCTTAGCACCATCCGCAATCATCACATGACCAGTAGTAGGCATAATATCTCTTATTAAGCTAGTGTCACTAATCATGTGATGAGTGCATCCGGAATCAATCACAAGAGGTCTAGTGATGATAGGCTTAGCAATAAGAGCAAGAATACTAGACGGTTTGAATGCATGCTCCATCCTAGCAATATTTGAACTACTAGTATGATTATGCATTTCTCTTAAACTATCCAGCATCCTAGCATTTCTATCAAGCTCAATGCCATTATCTATCAACCTAGCACTAAAGGATGAACCCTCAATGTTACCATTCTCCTTGAAGAGTTTGATCAAAGCATCCAGGTCAGACTTCTTGAGATACTCTTGATCACTTGTCCCGCGGTTGCTTGGTTCACCAGAGTAAGCAACCATGGACTTCTCCTCATTGGTTTCCTTGCTTGTACCAGCTCCACTTGATTTCTCAGCCTTGTATCCAGATCCTCTCTTCTCACGATCCTTCATGAACTTTGCTGGCTTCAAGTGAGGATGAAGAATCCAACACTGACTCTTCTTGTGTCCATGCTTCTTGCAATGATCACAATCTCCATCAAACTTCTCATACTTCCCATGCGCAGCCTTGTTTGCTTGTGGAGTCTCCTCTTGATCAACCTTAGCTGCTTGATTCACCAGTGCCAGTTCTCCTTTCTTCCCAAACAACCCAATGGTACCTTGCTCCTTTTGAATCCTTGCAACCACATTCTCAAGATCCGGCAAGTTATCCTCCCTCAACAAGTGTTGGATAAGTCCTTGATACGCCGGATTCAATGTGAGGAGAAGCCCAAACACCTTGTCTTGCTCTCTCCTCTTGTTGAGCTCATCAGCATCCACCGTGCTTGGCCTCAACATCTCAAGTTCGGACCAGAGTGATCTAAACCTTCCCAAGTGCTTAGTAAACTCCATGTCTTCTTGAACCAAGTGGTTCAATGCGTGCTTGACCTCAAACACTCTGCTCAGGTTTGAGGTGTTTCCATACACCTTCTTTAAGGTGTCCCATAGCTCTTTAGCTGACTCGCAGTAGCTATAAGCATCAAGGATTGCCGGGTCAAGTGAGTTTTGAAGAACTGACAACACTTGCATGTCTTCTTGTTCCCATTTCTCAAACGCCTCTTGAGCCGCTTCTCCTTCATCCTCTCCTTGAGTGATGAGCTTTGGAGCTTCTGTAAGAATTAAAGATTAAGAGTGAAGATTGATGAGAATGAGTAACTAAGAGAGTGAGATTGAGAGAATCCGAGAGAGAGTTTAGTGAAGTGGTTTCATTGTTTCTATTCACTTAACTACAAATGGTTCACATACAACATAGATATATCGACATTCTGAGCATAAGAGAACAAAGGAGAAACACATAAACAAATGAGAGAGAGAGAGAGTCGCCTGGTCTTGGATAGCGACCTCTCATGAACGGCTCCAAGGCAAGAGTGAAAACATTATTAAACTCTTGCCGACATCCTCCTTCTTGTCTTTACTCTCCAACGTCTCTCTCTTCTTTCAAACACATCAGAGGCGACTTGGGAAGGATCTTCTTGCTGTTCAAGTCTCGTTTACAAGTTGTAGTGTTGCCTTGTCTCACAAGTTGTACGACCATACTTGTGTTCCAAGGTAACACCACTTCCTTGTATCATTTGAATCTCTTCTTCTCCTCTGATTACTCTTATGCTTCTACGCTTCATCTCAACACTCCCCCTCAAGCTTGACCATGTGAAACAAGTCAAGCTTGGAAGTCATGAAGCATTCCCTCATTAAAACCTTAGCATGGTAAAACCTCATGGGACAAAAACCACGCCAAGGAAAAAGAGTAGAACACTTCATGAAGGAGAGAATCAGTGAGATGATATGTCTATGAGTCCAAGCTTTGAATGGATGAACTCACAGACCTTTCGGCTTGCAGCTTTGGTGAAGATGTCTGCCAGTTGCTCTTCACTTCTGGTGTAACATGGCAGTATGATGCGTTGCTCCACTGCTTGTCTGACTTTATGGCAATCAACTTCAATGTGTTTGGTTCTTTCATGGAACACATTGTTGGAGGCTATATGGATGGCTGCCTGGTTATCACAATGCATTGTGATGGGATCTTTGCTTTCAATTCCCAAATCCCTTAGCAGGTTCTTCATCCAGATTAACTCACTGGTGAGTTTCCTCATTGCTCTATACTCAGCTTCTGCACTAGAGCATGAGACTATCTTCTGCTTCTTGCTCTTCCAAGTGACTAAGTTGCCTCCTATGAAGGTACAATATCCAGTAGTAGACCTCCTGTCCACTCTGTCTCCAGCCCAATCTGCATCACAGTACCCCACTATCTCAGTGCTCTTGTTACACCCTAGCCATACTCCTTGTCCTGGTGCCTCTCTTAGGTATCTCAGAATCCTTTCCACCATGTTCCAATGGTGCATCTTTGGCGCTTGCATGTGCTGACTGACTTGGTTCACAGCAAAGCATACATCCGGTCTTGTAATGGTTAGATAGATGAGCTTTCCCACCATTTTCCTATAGTTCCTGACATCTCCATATGGCTTATCTTCTATCTCCCCCTCACGCATCACCTTGTATCCTTCTTCTAGTGGTGTTTTAGCAGCTCTACTGTCAAGATCACCAGCTTGTTTTAACAGATCCAAAGTGTATTTTCTTTGAGATAGGAACAGCCCTTCCTTAGATCTGCAAATCTCAATCCCTAGGAAGTACTTGAGCTCTCCCAAGTCCTTGATGTCGAATGTTGCTTTAAGAAATGCTTTGGTTGAGCTGATCCCTTCTTTGTTACTGCCTGTGATGATTATATCATCTACATAGATGAGTATAACAATGATCCCTTGCTTGCTGGTCAGAGTGAACAAGGTGTGATCAGCCTCAGATTTTACAAAGCCCCTTCCATTCAGTGTTGAGCTCAGCTTGTGATACCAGGCTCTTGGGGATTGCTTCAGCCCATATATTGCTTTCCTCAGTCTCAAAACATTGCCAGGTTTGACCATGCTTTCCATTCCAGGTGGTGGGCGCATGTATACTTCATCTTCTAGTTCTCCTTGTAAGAATGCATTCTTGACATCCATTTGCCAAAGATCCCATTCCAAATTCACAGCAAGGGAGAGCACAACCCTTATGGTGTGTAACTTTGCTACTGGAGCAAACGTTTCTAGATAATCCTCACCATACACTTGGGTGTAGCCTCTTGCTACTAGCCTGGTCTTCTTCCTTTCAGGTTTCCCATTAGCTAGATACTTGATTGTGAACAAAAGCATGCTGGTCACTGCCTTCTTGCCTTTGGGAAGTTCACTCTCAAAGAAGGTTCCATTCTTCTCCATAGCCCCCATCTCATCCTCCACAGACTCTCTCCATTCATCTATCTCCATGGCTTCTTTATAGCTTCTCGGAATGAATTCTTGATCCACATTTGCCATAAAGACTTGGTGGTTCTCGGGAAACTGAGCTAGAGAGCATGTGGCTTGGATGGGATGAGCCACGGCTTGTGAGTTGAAATACACTCTTGTATTCACCCAATCTGTTGGCGGGCGTCTGATCCTCTCACTTCTTCTTGGTGGTTGCGCTTGAGCTGGTTCTTCTAGTGTTGTAGCCTCATTATCCATCTGATCTCTGCTACCCACTGATCCTTCTGGTTGCTCTGCTTGATCATGAGAAACTGAGCTTTGTGGTTGTATCTCAGTTACCTTCCCCCCCTCAGGATCAAGAGGAGCATCCGCAGCAGCTTCATTACTAGGACCCTCCTGGTCTCTATTGCTTGTGGAACCCTCCTGATGAGGGCTTGACTCAGCTGTTGTATTCCCTCCTGGTATACTGATGCCAATGCCCCTCATAACTCTTCTCAAGTTCTCGGCCCTATCTGATGCTGATTGAGACAAGTCTTTTACTTCATCCCAACTCTTTTCTGCATAGTAGCCTTTGGACTCAACAAACCTCACATCCCTGGATACTAGAACCCTCTTGGTATCTGGCACATAGCACTTATATCCTTTTTGGTGAGGAGAGTAGCCTATAAACATGGCTCTGGTGCTCTTTGGTTCCAGCTTGTTTCTTTGTTGTCCTGGAATCAAAACAAAGCACACACACCCAAATACCCGAAGGTGATCTATAGATGGACGATATTTGTTTAATACCTCATGTGGTGACTGATCTTGCAAGATTTTGGTTGGTATCTTGTTGATCAGGTAGCATGCTGTCATCACTGCATCGCCCCAAAACCTCTTGGGCACATTCATGTGGAACATCATACTCCTAGCAACCTCCATAAGGTGCCTATTCTTTCTCTCAGCCACTCCATTTTGTTGTGGAGTGTATGGACAGCTTGTTTGATGGATCACTCCATGCTTGGATAGGTGTTGTTTAAATGCGGTGCTTGTGTATTCCCCACCATTATCTGATCTCAAAATTTTTATCTTGGCATTGTAATGGTTAGACACATAATTTTGAAAATTTATAAACGCATCTAACACCCTATCCTTTGATTGAAGCAAGGTGATCCAAGTATACTTGGTTTTCTCATCTATGAATGTCACAAAATATTTATGAAACTCCCTAGATGCGCATGGTGCAGTCCAAACATCAGAGTGAATTAAATCAAAGGCACATTCATAGATAGTACTCGATTTAGGGAACACAGTTTTACAATGCTTTCCTAAGATACAAGCTTCACAATCTTTTTGAAAGGAAATACTAGGCAACATGATGTTCAAAGCACGAGAGTGAGGATGACCTAATCTAGCATGCCACATTACATCTTTAGGGAAATTAAAACATGAATTTAAAGCAAGAGATAAATCGGAAGCAAGCTTAGTGTCTTCAAGCAAGTACAAGTCTCCCTTGGTTACACCTTTGCCAAGCAACCTACTAGTTTCAATATCCTGAAACAAAACATCATTAGGAGTGAAGGTAACATGGCAATTTAAATCAGTGGCAACCCTTTTTACAGATAACAAGTTGGAAGTGAAACTAGGCATATAAAAGGCTTTAGAGTCTTTTTCAAATATCCTAAGATCACCCACCCCTTTAATAGGAACCAACTCTCCATTAGCTACACACACATTTCCTAGGGCAGGAACAATATTTTTAATCAACCCTAGATCACTTATCATATGATGACTGGCCCCTGAATCAATCACTAAAGGTTTGTTCATTTTAGAGCTAGCGATCGCATTCAAGGAATAGTCAATATTAGTAGCATGTAAAGAGGTACCAAAGATGTTACCAGAGTGGTCCTTGAGAGCCCTGATGAGAGCCTCAATGTCAGATCTCTTGATGGTATCATCAGGAGTGATTCTCAAGGTACTGGAGTTGCTTGATACAAGCGCTTTGCCTTCACCAGCTGATTGGTGTTTGTGATAGCTCGTGTGGTGTTTGGGGTGCTTGGTTCACCCAACTCACCAGAGTAGTTGGCTCTTGCATCATTGTGAGGAGTCCTGAACTTCATTGGCTTGAGGTGAGGGTGGAGGATCCAGCACTTGTCCTTGCCATGCCCTTTCTTCTTGCAATGGTCACAAACCCACACTTTCTTGTCCTCCGGCTTGTACTGACCCTTGTTTGCTGTGCCTTCAGCTTGGTTCACCAACACAAGCTCTCCTTTACCTCCAAAGAGTCCCACTGACCCTTGTTCCTTCTGGATTTGAGAGCATACTTCTTCCAAGGTTGGTAGCTTCTCGGCCCTCAGCAAGTGTTTAATGAGGTCGTTGTAACCGGGGTTCATGGTGAGGAGCAAGGCAAACACCTTGTCTTCTTCTCTCCGGTCTTTAAGTATGCTTGGGTCCACAGTACATGGCCTCAGCATCTCCAACTCAGCCCACAAGGCTCGGAACTTGCCGAAATGCTGGTTGAAATCCATGTCTTCTTGGTGGAGTGAGCTAATGGCCCTCTTGACCTCAAACACTCTACTCAAGTTTGATATGTTGCCATACACCTTCTGAAGAGTGTTCCACAACTCTTTGGGAGTCTCACAGTAAGAGTAAGCTTCCAGGA
This sequence comes from Raphanus sativus, assembly GCF_000801105.2. NCBI lineage: Eukaryota > Viridiplantae > Streptophyta > Magnoliopsida > Brassicales > Brassicaceae > Raphanus > Raphanus sativus. The sequence goes on from NW_026615672.1 coordinate 42,070, forward strand.
TTGGTGCGTCAAGGCTGCTTTGGATGATAGACAACACCAAGAGATCCTCCTGATCCCACTTGTCTTCGGTAGCAACCGCAACTTCAGTACTGTCCCCTCCTTGGACAGTCTCTTTAGAGGGCTTGTCTTCTGTTATGTGAGAACAGAGACCTCTTCCTCCCAAGGCTGTTTTAACAAGCCTAGACCACAAGAGATAGTTTACACCAGTGAGTGTAACCGGAATGGAGACTTTGGATGACTTTTCCATTTTTGGCAAATTCTGGAGTGGTAAGTGAAGAACACTCAAGAACACAAAGAAATTTTGCTAAAAAAGGAAAGTTAAGAACAGAGGTTATGCGGAAGTGAAAAAGGAATTAAGGTCTCAAGAGCAAGAGAGCTCTGATACCATGTAAGAATTAAAGATTAAGAGTGAAGATTGATGAGAATGAGTAACTAAGAGAGTGAGATTGAGAGAATCCGAGAGAGAGTTTAGTGAAGTGGTTTCATTGTTTCTATTCACTTAACTACAAATGGTTCACATACAACATAGATATATCGACATTCTGAGCATAAGAGAACAAAGGAGAAACACATAAACAAATGAGAGAGAGAGAGAGAGTCGCCTGGTCTTGGATAGCGACCTCTCATGAACGGCTCCAAGGCAAGAGTGAAAACATTATTAAACTCTTGCCGACATCCTCCTTCTTGTCTTTACTCTCCAACGTCTCTCTCTTCTTTCAAACACATCAGAGGCGACTTGGGAAGGATCTTCTTGCTGTTCAAGTCTCGTTTACAAGTTGTAGTGTTGCCTTGTCTCACAAGTTGTACGACCATACTTGTGTTCCAAGGTAACACCACTTCCTTGTATCATTTGAATCTCTTCTTCTCCTCTGATTACTCTTATGCTTCTACGCTTCATCTCAACAGCTTCACCTACAGTGATGTGCTTCCACAAGCCTTTCATTCCCACAGCAGTCTTCACCATCCGAGACCACACCAAGTAGTTGTTTCCCTTGAAACAAACCGCAACCTTCATCTTTGAGCTTCCTCCACTATCCATAGCTAAGAAACTCAACCAAGCCTTCAGCTTTCACACAACCAACAACAAGTAACACCCTTTGCTTCAACGAACCACACACACGCTTCAAACCTTCACGGAACCACCAAAGAAATGACCTTTCTTCAATGAACCACAAACCACACAAGCAACTCACGGAACCACAAAAGTACCAAGCTTTCTTCACAAAACCAACTTGAGAGCCAAATGGATTAAAGGAACAAACTTTCTCTTCAAGGAACCAGCTTGAACCGCCAAAACCCCAAGTTTGAATCTTCAAAGTTTGAATGAACCGCCAAAAGTATCAACGAACCTAGCTTGAGTCTTCACAGCTACCACGAACCACAAAGAAACAAGCTTGAGCTTCAAAACCGCCAAGAACACCGAGAACACCAAGAAGATCTTCAAAGTTCTAGCTTTGAATCTTCAACCGCGAACCAAGATCCTTCTAACCTGGCTCTGATACCAAAA
>NW_026615673.1:0-43531 GCF_000801105.2 Raphanus sativus
AGGCTCAGACGGAAACTCTCCGACGATCTCTTCCAGCCTAACCCCCACGACATCTCGACGATCGCCGATCACCCGCCGCGGTGGGTGTAATCGCAACCGGAGAACGTCAGAAGTCGCGGATCGGATTGGACGGTTGGGATTTCGAATTGCGGGAAGAGAGATGGAGAATGTGGATTCGATCAGAGAGTGAGAAGAGTCTTTCAATCTGCATTCAACGGAACTCAAAATGTTATTAGTCTCTCATCTTCTTCACCGGAGAGGTTAGTGATTTTATAAACGGTGTCAAAACGTCGCCGTTGAGTGAGAATATTACTTTTGTTGAAAGTCTTAAGGCCGAGAGGGATATGGTGTTAAGCCCATTGTAGTTTTTGAGCCCACCAACAGAGTATCAAATACGTTGATGAATGATTTGAAGCTGTGCATGAGGATATAGGGAAGAAAACATCGCTGAAGAGCAGAAGGCAGCAAGCATAGATATGGTGTATGTAATCTCTATAATTTGTCTTTTGCATACAAAAATGTTGAAACATCACACTAGCAAATTTGGTAAAGTTTACATTTTGAACCCCCTTAACCAAGGTTCCATTGCCAACGTGGCTGCCACTGCATCCGGCTAGTGTATTTCGGTTTAGGTTGTCTCTTTTGTATCTTATCCATTCGGTTTGGGTTTTGGCCTTTTTTTTTATTATATTTTTTTTATCAGTTATCTATTTAGTTACACCGAATTTTGATCAGATGAGATGATCTTCTGAGAAACGCTTTTATCTGATTGTATTTGATTTATATGAGAGAATAAAATCTTTGATCCTAACCTTTTTCGCTAGTTGATCTGTCCGACCATCTCGCTCCGAAGAATATGATACATACTCACTTGATACATACTCACGTTTTCAAAGTTATCTTGTTGATTTTTAAAAGTATCAATCTTCAAAACAAAAACCGGCTATTCTATCAGATTTGTGGTCATGATATTTCTAATCTTTTTAATAACTTAAAAAGTTGTTGGGCTTTTAAATACCATAACCTAATAGATCAGAGTACCACTAAATTAGAAGATTTAAAACAATATAGTTTTATTCAGGAGCTAAATGCATGTCATTACCTTAACAGACCAAAAATATTCATGTATTGCTTTTCTACTAAATTTTTCCTTCTCTATAAACATTAAATTTTTATAAATTAACTTTCAAAAAAAAATCTTTCTATAAATTATACACATACACCTGATTCAAGTACCTGGTGAATAATCTCATCGCATATAATGTTTGTATTTGTTACACAAACGCTGAACATATGGTATGTGAGCACTATGTTGAGTTGCCAAACAGCCTGTTTAGATATAATGAACTTATCAAACACGATTTTAATGCTTGTCTAAACTGATTGAATCTGCAAACGAGATTTGAAATTCTAGGAACTAGACACAAATTATCTCTGCAACGAAAGTTCATTGTTGTGATTTCAGTTCTAGAACTGTTCATAAACATTGAAATTTTATTTGTCTGCGGTTTTTATTTTCTGCGATTTTTTCTGAATCTAGCACTTTCTTTTATCTCTCTTTTTACTTTCGGTTATTTACCACTTTTTATTTAGTTGTTTAGCTTAATTTGAATACTGAAATTTATTATGTAAAGTCTCTGTGAATTTGATCCAAGTGATACATCAATTTAAGGATAATTTGAACATATCAATAAGAATGAAAACTTAATTTATAATTGAGATCTTGATAGAAATCGTAAATAGTAATAACAATAATAATAATTTATAACTGAAATCATAATAGAAATACATTTTTAGTAATCCAGAAATACATTGGGTTATCTTTGATCAGTTCGAATTATTTTGTTTACAAAGTCGAAGCAAAAAAAAAAGATGAGAAATAAAATAAATTATGCGTACACAACTACTAGTTTTGGGGAAGAATTCATCATTTTAGTAATTTGCCTTTCATATTTAGTATATGAGAACAGGGAAAATTTATAAGTACATAGTTAAATTTGGTCATAACCCAGGACATCAGCCAGAGTTAAAAAACTAGGATCTAAGATTGAATGAATTAAAGCGGGCCTAGCCTAAAAACCAGAGTGCCGGAGGATAGTTGAGGCTGAACTTCAAACCGCCCATAGCGACGGTGGAGCAATTAAAATGGAGTTGAGCAACTGATGAGAAGATCACAGAGGTTTAAGTAGAGGCGAACCAAAGCTGCATCATCTTGGAAAAACTCCATTATGGTTCATATGGAATGTGAGATGGCTCTAAACTATAAACTACATTTTCTCTATAGTGGTGCCATTTTTCTTTATTTTTAACTAATATTAATTTGACAATAGATTTCTCGACAAGTTTTAGTGGAGTATTTGACATTTGTTCTATATTTGGTGCTATCTTCATTATCTTGGACTCATATTGAATTTGGAAAATACTTCTTTTACACGAAACTAATAAGTAGTACGTATTCTGTTTCGCTTTTGAAACTGTAAGTAAAACGATTCACAATATTGCTGCCATGTGTAAAAAAAGGTAAAATGAATGGTAAGCAGTTACACTAAGATCCTCTTTAACGTTAATTTTACATAGCTGTTGTTTCATGTGACCAACATCATGAAACTTGCACACTCACAATTTTCATGTATATATAAATAGCATTCGTTGCGTGCCACTTATTTATTCGTATTTAAGAAAGAAACCATGGTTCTTACCTCCTCAAAGGACGAGATCGACGTGAGGGATTTTGTGTTAAACAAAAGGAATGGTGTTAAAGGTCTCGTCGACTTTATAACCCTAAACACACTTCCTTCTCCATATATTCAACCTCCTCACGAACGCTTCACCTCCGAAAAAATCATACCGTCACAAGTTCCTGTCATTGATGTGTCTGATTGGTTAGACCCACGAGTTCCTAGAGAGATCTGCGACGCAGCGGCTAAGCTCGGGGTGTTTCAGATAGTGAACCACGGGATAGCTCCGGAGGAGCTAAAGGCAGTCATTGCGGCAGCTCGTGGCTTTTTCGACCTGCCGGCGGATGAGAGGAAGAGATATTGGAAAGGAAGTTCGATGTCGGAGACGGCGTGGTTGACAACAAGTTTCACTCCGTATAAAGAGAGTGTGTTGGAGTGGAGAGACTTTTTCAAGTTTCAGTATCCTCGTGAAGGACATGACTTCGCTACTACATGGCCTTCTCTATGCAAGTAAGTAATTTTATTTGAATAAAAAGGTACATGATTTGTACGCTTTTTTGGGTCAAATTCATAGAAAGTAAAAGCTACTCCCTCCGTTTCTTAAAGAGTGTCGTTGTGACATTTTTCACACAGATTAAGAAAGTTGTTGAAATATATGTAAATTGTAATTAATTATACCTCTTTGACCAATAGCATTTTAGATAAATAAAATTATTTATAAAATCAATGCAGTTTGCAATTAATTTTCAGCTAAAGTTAGTATAATTTACATTGGAATTGTAAAGTGACACTCTTTGTGTAACAGAAAATGAGCTTAGAGTGACACTTATTATAACAGAGGGAGTACTAATTAAATTGGTGTTAATTGACAGATGCAAATATTATTAGTATATTAGATCCTATTTTTAGCAATTATAATTACACTTATATTGTATATATAATTGAAATATACAGCTTTACTGAGTCTGTTTGTTAGATCATAACTCAATTTTTTGTTGGAATTCGCTTTTGTTTTCGTTAAAATTTTTAGATCAATCGGATTGTTAAAATTCATGAGAAATTTCTTTTATAAATTATGTTAATTTATTTTTCCTTTTCATTAGCTTTATTTTATGTTCGCCGTCTAGATTTATATGTTATTATGTTTTATATTATAAGAAATTTGAGTGAGAAAGTAAAAAGATATATAAAGATGTTATTTAAAATAGATATTATATTTAATTTAAAAAGCAATTTAATTTGCCTATCATGCCACAGCGCAGCATTTGAATAATACCAAATACATTTATTTATTCACATAGAAATGTGAAATCATTTTATACTTTTAAGTAAATAAATCTTACATTTAAAATTATTGGTTTGAATATGAAAATTATAAAATTTGTATAGGGAACAAGTGATACACCATTTCGAGAGGATCAAACCAATCACCAAGAAGATTTTAAACATACTCATCAACAATCTAAATTCAGTCGTAGATGAGTCTAATGAAGACGCACTAATTGGAACTATGAGAATGAACTTCAACTATTATCCAGAGTGTCCTGAACCAAACCTGGCAATAGGAACTGGCCGCCATACAGACATCAACACCCTCACTCTCCTCATACAAGAAGATGGCGTCTTAAGCAGCCTATATGGTCGAGCCAGCGAGCACGAGGACAAATGGGTTGATGTTCCTCCAATTCCGGGAGCCATTGTTGTTAATGTTGGAGACGTATTACAGATATTGAGCAACGGTAAGTATAAGAGCGTGGAGCATTGTGTATTGGTCCATAAGAGTTGTAGCCGAATTTCTGTCCCTATTTTCTACGGACCAGTTGATGATACGGTTATCGAGCCATTACCGGAGGTGCTAGAGAACAATGAGGTGGCTCGGTACAGAAAGATTGTGTATTCTTCGAACTATCTGAAGGATGTTTTGGGAAGACCCCATGATGGAAAGAAGACTATTGGATCGATCAAGCTACCATGATACAAGATACATAGATTTATATAAAGATCTATAGCTAAAAATCGATCCTACTAATATCTTTGTGATCACAAAAAACTATCTTATGTCTAAAATGTATATTCTCTTTCAACTTTATGTAAAATATGATACATTAAGAAATTACTTAAGTTTGATCCTATAATTTTTTTGATAAAGGTTGATCCTAGAATTCAAGCATTATACTGCAACTTTTCAAAAACTAAACCCATATTATATTTTTAATACAAAAAGATAGTAAAGAAATAAGTGATCTTAATAAAATTTCCATAAAAAGCTTATGGAAGTGAATCCAATTGCAATCCCTCTAAATCACAAAGTTAGTGAAGATATTATAACTTCTAATAATAAATAATAATAATAATTATTATTTATTATTATTATTATTATAGTAGAACATCTATAAATTAATACTCGATAAATTAATAAATTCCGCCGATCCCAATTAAGGCCGGTTCAAAATTTGACACAAATCAATAAAATAATAAGATAATATTTTTTTAGAAAATTCTATGTAAATATATGGTCCTGCTAAAACTATAAATTAATAATTTTTGTGTATCCATATATTATATAAGTAAGTATCTATTATTATATTGTTTGTTTAAAATTAACTATGAAATTATCTTTATATTTTTTAACCTTAGTATTTTTTTGATGAGATTTAGTAATATTATATCGAAAACCACATTTAAGTTCTATGCAATATATATTGTATACACCAAATAATCTAATAAAATTTAAATAAATGTCAAAAAATAACAATTAATGTCTATATAGTAAAATCAATTATTTTTATCTTAGAATAAATATATATTAAAATATAAAAAAATCTAAAATAAGAAAACTTTTGTAAATTAATATTTCTGTAAATTAATAAAATTTCAATTTACCAACATTATTAATTTATAGAGTATCTACTGTATTATTATTATTATTATTATTATTATTATTATTATTGTTCAGTTCACAAGATACAATCCAAATATCAAACCGAGAATTACAAAGATGAAGAAAACATGGGCATAAAAAAGTAGAGAATAGAATTAAGAATTTGAAGCTGATATGAAAGGGTTTTTTAAACCCAAACTAGGAGTAAGAGATATGGAACTAGTCCTGATTTCCATGTCTTATGAGGGAAATCGGCCAATTCATACCTCAACAAAAGACCACGGTCTCGATCAGTACATACACTCGGACCATGTGTTAAAACATATATAACACATAATATATTCAAATGTAATACATCAACCAATAAAATTTGGCTTTTACATACATTAATAAATTAAACGTTAGTAAAAAATAACGGAATCTGAGCTGTCCTTTACATATTGATTACGTGACTTTTATATTTTAAATAATTAAAAAAAAATCTACAACGGAACCCGGGTCTGAACAATATTTCAACATGTACATTAACCACTGTGTCAAATACGATTTATTGATTATATTCTCTGTTGTTTCATATTTATAGCTAATGAATGTTTCTTTCAAATATGACAATTCTCTCAAATAATTATTTAAATAAATAAATAAAAATGATATTTTTAGTTTCTGAAATATATGAGTTTCAATTCAAACTTTTTCATTTTTTTTTAATTTTCAAATTTCTGAGACTATTTTTTTATTACAGCGGAAACTCTAATTCTTCAACTACAGTGGTTTTATTAAAGGTAAATATAGATTTATATCCTTATGATTAATTAATATAAACTTAGAGTTTAGAGTTAATTCAAGGGTATATATTTATCTTTTTAATGACATATTTTTGTCATTTTAATCCCTAAAGTATGTTTGTAACAACAAACTTTTTTAATGTTATTCTAGGATATTTTTAAAAAATTATTCGAGAGAATAAAATGTTTATTTTTCTTAATTTAAAGAATTGTTTGTGAGAATTGCCATATATATAAATAAAACACTATAGAGAAAACAATCAACAAATCATGTATGTCATAGTGGTTAATGGTCCCATTGAAATATTGTCCTGGCCCAGGTTTGAATCTCCTTCTTTTCCCTTATAGATAAAGTTTTTTTATTAATTATTAATTATTTAAAATATAAAAATCAATATTTAACGGATATCTAGGACTATGTTATTTTTGACTAACGGATAAACGATCAATGCATGTAAACGTTGAAATTTATTAGTTGATGTATGAAATTTGAGTATATTATGTGTTGATGTATGTTTTAGCACAATGTTTGAATATATACTGATCAGGACCGCGATTCTCCGTTGAAGTATAAATCGGCTGATTTCCCTGTCTTATGGTATAACCATGTTAAATAGATTTGTACTCTCTTTTTTTTCTTAAAGAAAATTAAATATTTTTTTGGAGATGGTCTAATGAAAGTGTAGGGATGGATATTGAACAAAATATCAAAATTTGTGCTGCTTTTTCAAAAGTCAAATTTGTGGTATATTACATAGACCATTTATCTAGGAAGTTTTTTTTCTTTTTTCTAGTATATATCTAGGAAGTTTGTAGTGTACCCCTCCTACGAAATCTTTTGTAAAGCTACCTAGTCTTTAATGGAGCTGATGAGCACACTTTTTTTCTAAACTGAGGCTTTCAGCAAACTTATATTCAGGGTGTAACAATTGATAAATTTAAAAGGACATTCATAAAGAAATTTGATATTAATTAATTAGTACCCTGAGTTACAAAAATAAAAATAAAAATCAAAGCTAAAGCTCTGGTTATAGAATTAAATCCTAATACAAACCAACAGGTCCAAAACATTATGCATGCAAGTTCATGTTAAAAAACTAGATATATATATCTTTTTGTAAACTAGATAGATAGATATATCTTTCAAACTAAAAATTTCGAAAATTGTTACTGAAAAGAATCATTTTAAATTATTTTCAAACTTAATTATAGTTTACCACCAAAAAATGAATGCAAGAATTGTGTATTTTGTAGAAACAGCTAAAATGATACAAAATTCAGGAAAATGTAAAACTTTGTGTGTTTCGAAAATATCATAAGACCTTACTAAAATCATATCTCAACTTACTACAAAGAACTTGGTAAAACAATTCCAATATCATTGCAAAGACACTTTCAATGTAAATATGTACACACTTCTGAAGATAGATATCTCGAATGAAAACATCAACATAAATATCATACTATATTCTCTATATTACATAAACAACGGCAATGAACTTTAAAGTTAAAATAATCAAGCAATGGCGTTGCTTGATCTTAAGAATCTTGGTGACCATGGATTACACAATTTAGAGGCTTTTGAAGAGAGCTTCTTCTTCAGGTATTGTTTCGCTGATTCTTTCCCTAATTCTTTGCTGCTTTCAACATCTCCAAACGCTTCCATGGCTGATTTCAAATCTATATAATTTTAAAATAACATGATTATATTGTTTTTTCTGAAAAAAAAAAATTATAGTTTATGGTAGAAAAGAAAAATAAAACTTGCCTGTAAACGGCCACGATGAATTTGACTCTAAAACGTTGTTGCTCGTCTTGAATTCACGTAGCTGTAAGAAAAATAATAAACAGGTTCAGACTAAACCAACATCGATTAACGTTGGAATTTTCTAAAACAAAATGTCTTACCCAACTCGGTGCACTACTCGATGAACTATCCCAACCGATATGTGACACGTGTCGAACATCTGTAGGATAACCTATATCCATCTCCTCATCCTTCTCATCTACAAAAAAAAAGAATGTCTCATTAATTCATTTTGAATGATTAAAATGATCATATGGCCATTTTAGTAAAGCTAAACTAGAAGAAACCCTTGATGTCAGAGAACAGAAACACTTGAAGTTGTTCTGATAAACACAAGTTATCATTTATAATCGATTGCAATAAAAAAATCAACCGATACTGAACACATGTAATAAGTTCATAATCGTTTATATGAATTGGCCAAAGGAAAATTCTAAACACATGTAACTATTTATAATCTATTTACCAGAAATGTGGGAGAAACACTTGAAGCTCTTCTGATAAATCCCTTTGAATCTTGTTGACATGCTCGAATCCGAGACACTTGGACGATAATGTCAAAAAGGTTTGGTTTACGAAAGGAATGAGAAAAGGAAAAAGACCAGAAATGATTGGAGATGAAGAAGAAAAGGAACAAAATGCTCTTTTGTTCAAGATTGGAATGATATGTATAATGCAATAGTAAGACAAATAAAATATAGGGGGAGACATGAAAGAGTAGTGGTACTATTAAATAACTATAAACTATATTCTTTTCAATTATTCGAAAATAATTGTTTATTTTTCAAAGGGAAACAATGTTTTATTTCAAGAATGTTGTCTAAAGTAAACTAGTTAAAGGTTTAGGTGATCAATTACCCATTCCACGAGTTTAGTTCAACTACTAGACCCATGGAGGAAAGGTAGACTCGAATCTTAGCCGTTCGAGGAAATCAGCAAAGTTGCTAAAAGCTAATGAATAGTTTTCAGAAGAAAAAAAAGTGGTTCAACTATATAATTTGCTGCTTTAGTAGGAAATAGCTTCTATTTTTATTTATCGACTAAGCCAATATAAATGTTCAAAAAAATTAAAACTAAACCAATATATACGCAAATGCAATCAAAGATTTGTTCTAACAACTTGAAAAAGTATGCGATGGATGATATACTCTCTCAGGTCTCAAGTCTCAAGTCCACAAATTTTCATTTTTCCTGTTGAACCGATATCTCTGCTTGGTTCCGCAACCGCTCATGCTTTGTTTTCGACCTTTGCAAAAGTTATTATCGTGATTATAAAATGACTAATAATTTAACATAATTGTAAATAGTTTTTTACATTGAGAAATTTGGTCACATGACCATAAGAAAGCACAAAACTACCATAACATCAATTAGGTTATGATATTTATATATTAATTGTTTTTTATCTTCCCTCACTTCTATTTTCAGCTTTCCTTTTTAATTAACTTTATAAATTTAAAAATTAGTTATTCGAATTTTTATATACCTATAAAACCATATTTTTTTGTATTTTTTGTATACTGCATATTTTGAATTTTGTGAAACTAACATATATTTAAAAAGTTGAATATATACACTTAAAATAAAATTTTGTTATATTCTGTTCACAAACTTAGAATAGAATTGTAACTATACAAAGCGTATAACTAATCACCAACGATTTATATATTATACAAAGCGTAAACACAAAAAATATTGCTGTCAAATCAAATGATTAAGCTTAAGCATTTTTTATAGATTTGGAAATCTACACATTTTGAGATACTTGAGTTGTGGCCTTCACGTTTATAAGTTCCTATAAATACTTAGTCAAAAAAAAAGTTCCTATAAATATACAAACATTTATGTATAAAATGTAAACTTATGTGTATATGCAATCGTCATTGTCTTCAATTGTAGATTTGTAATAACATACAATGTGACTAGGTGAGACAGCTGTGTTGTTTTTGTTTAAATGTGTTGAAAATTGTGCTCAGTCACTTTCAAGACACCTCTTTTTTTTTGGTAAAATTTCAAGACACCTCTTGCCTAAATCTACTATCCCGTCAGAAAAAATGTAAGTGGTTGCAGTATGTATGTGTGGGTTTATTTTCGTAAAGAGTAAAAATCAATTTCCTAGGAATGATCAGAATATTTGTTCAAAAAAAAGGAATGATCAGAATATTTGTTCTAGTAAAATTTATATTGCCGTAGCACCAAAAAAAGAAGTAAAAGTTATATTGCCACTGTATTTAAATTTTTAAGAAAATTTTGGTTTTCAAGTTCGGTTTAATTAAGTAGATAAAAAAAAATTCTGGAAAAAACATTTTAAGCTGTACCCCAGTCACACCTTTAATCAAATCAAATATTAGATGTGTGCAATGTAATAAAGGATCCCAGATTTAAAAAAATTGTTACTGGTTTGATTTGAAAATCAGTTAGTTTGGTTTCCTTTTTTTTTTTTTTAAATCTAATGACAACCTTACCAATCTTAACCAATTTCCTAACCAAACTAATCAAACTACCTAGAACTTTGAAAAAACAACTGAGGTAACTAAAAACGAATTTAACCAAAACATAAAACCCTAAGTTTTAACCAAAAATAAACTGAAACCAAAAACTTAGACTAATGTCAGTAAAATTTTCACTAATCGAAATACCCAAATGGCAAACCAAATTTTTGTTTGTTTAGTTCATCACAATTTTTTTTGCTAACCAAACTAACCGAAACTGAATAACCTGAATAAGGTTAACCCCCAAGCTTACATCGTGCATTGCAATTAGCATGATGACATAAAAGAGCTAATCGCTTTGTGGAGCCAGAAATTTAAAAACTAAAGGGCCAATAAACCGAAATGCCCAAAAGGGAGTTGGACAGAGTAGGTAGTTATAAGAAAATATCAATATAATTAAATCAGGATTTCTTTTATGGATTTGCCCCGATTTTCCTTGGCATATTACTTTTTGTGCCATCAGTTTTATTTTAAAAACTAAAATTCATTAAGGGTAATTTAGTAACAGAAATGTCAACCGCATGTTCTACCTAAAATGTCGCCATTATTGTTTTGATTAATGTGAATATGTATATGCTAATTTATTCTACACTAACAATTAGTTAATCGTGGCCCTTTAAACATTGCAGAAGAATAACAAGAACGTATTAGACCATTTTCTTATTTTGTGGTACTGAACGATTTGTTTTTTTTTTGTTTTTTTTAAATGTATAGAACGAAACATATAAGAATGAGTATATATATACATATTTGTATAAATTGCGATGTGAGTAACATAATATCTTCTATGGTAATTTTAAAAAACAATTTAAAATTTTAAAAATATATAATTTTTATTATAAAATAATTAGATTAAATAATTATTTTAAAAATTTTATAAACCGCGGATAACCGAGGAACGGTGTCGGTTCAAATTATATGTTTGCGGGTTATGCGGCTCATATTTTTTGACCAAAACAAAATTGAAATCCGCAGGTTGGCGGATTCAACCGTCAACTAGTCTTAACCGAGCGTGTACCAGATCAATTTTTAAATTGCTATTATTTAATAAAATATATTTTGATTAAAATTTACACACAGATATGATTACAAAAAAATACAAATATAATCACAAAGAAAATACAAATATAAAAATTAAACTAAAACAAAAATATATTCGCCCTTTAGTCATATGGATAAAGTCATAAAACTACTATTGGCTGTAGATCCGTTTGAAAAAATAGTATCAACGCAACAACAATCAGAGGTATAAGCCAATGTCTAAATTTTCCCAGGAATAACATGGTGCCCACGCGCAGAAGCCTCTCATCTCGAGTAGCTAAAGCTAACAAAGGTATAAAACGAAACTTTATCTCTATCCTATGAGATTGGATGAAATAACTCATATATTAAACCGTTCTTGACTCGGGTTGATTCTCAAACAGATAACAACATGAGATGGTTGTAAATTTTCCAGAGACATCAAATTGAAAACTAATTCCCTTGAGCAACCAAGTCTATCTGGTGTCAGTGAACGAACCCCCAGAAGATTAGTTATTTGGGTTTCGAGCTGCCAGATACCCTGGATTATTAAAGAAAAAAAGCAAGATCAACAGCAAAAACAAAAGGGTCTTATAATATTTCTCTTATCTTATCTAAAGAGTCAATATTTCTCTTATCCTAATAATTTAACAATGTGAAGATAGACTGATTTTGTGAAAGCTTTGGAAAAAGATCAGGACCTTCTGAAACATGGAGCCTACATAACATTGAACAACGTTGTATGCCAACTAACATTGACTAGTGTAGCAGTAATGAGTATACAAACCATCTGACATTTTTTGCACTACACTGATTCAAACCATTCGAATTAAAACGCAACATGTTCAGAGATGTTTTCCGAGACCTAAACCCATTACCTTGTAAAGGACGTTTCTTCAACGCCAACTCGATGGCAAATACGGATGAATCCCATATCCAGTCTTCCAATTATCCAAGTAAACAACTTTCTTCACAGCCCACAACGATACGAGCAGAGCCAAAAGAAGTGAGGATCCAAACTTGAACAAGCACATTGGTGACAAACACCAAGAGCAATCCAACCGTGAATCCGGTCAGATCCAAGCTGCATTCCAGATCCTTGGTAGAAGAAAACAAGTTTGTTCAGATCATTATGATCCTGAAGAAACATTGGCATTTTCCTAACAATGTTGTGCATTGTTCCTGCCACGCTGAAGAAATAGATGAAGCTAGCACCTGCCAAAGCCTATGGTCATGCAAATGGAGAATATACGACATTTTACCTTTTAGAAGCTTTTTTCTACAACATTTAGTTAACAGATAGAACAGGATGTTCCCGGTTAACTTAAAATTCATGATAATGACTCTTAATCTCTGTCGATGAGAAGTGAGAACAGTCGACAATTTGGTTTCAATATTTTTGGAAAGACTTTTAAGAAGTCCCCCACCCAGTGCAGGCCAAACCTTAATAAACCAATATTAAAATGATGAAAAGTTGTTGGGGCACAAGTATAGTTGACCATTCGTATTTTCTTGAGCTCCAAACACATCTGGTAAGCAGTGTTCCTCAAGTATATGTTTCTATATATGTGCATAACTGTAGATTCTACAATTCATCAAGTCTCGAATCCAAGTAAGAAAAATGAAGAGAGAAGGTTGTCAACACGGTGTTGTTCGGACATTGATGATTCGTCCTTCAGAATTAAACCCGCGACCCGCAAACCAATTCGTGAACCAGTTCGATTCACCACCAGCTTTTGGAGTATTTGCCAAAGTGCCATCAAAACCGACCAACCACTCGAAATTCACGGGGAAATGTGAAAGGTCCAAGTGCAGTGATTGCCATGTCTCACCGGCTAAAAAGTCGGCCAACAAATCTAAAGGTGGCCGTAAGGAACAAGCAATGGCTTGGTCTGAGGATAAGCTAGATTGTCTTGTGTATGATCATGACAATTATTATTAATCATCTTTTTTTTTTCCATCAATGTCTTTTTCATCCAATTATTATTAATCATCATTTTGTATTTAAAAAATAATAATAATACTGTAACAAATAATCATATATATATTTATGTGAAGGTTGTTTTTATATATATGTTGGAAATTGGAAAAAAAAATTCTGTAATACCTAAATCTCAACCTTTTATGTTTTCTGTTTTTACTTTTTTTTTTTTTTTGACATTCTCCCATACCAAAAATACATGAGTAACCCAATACAAAGTTTTGGTTTATTTTTGTACAATTTTTTCATAATTTCTCAAAGGTTAAATAATCAAATATTTAAGGGAATTAATATTTATATATTAGTAATATTTAAGAATTTTACGTGAGATAATCTGTGAAGAGAAAAAAAAAAAATCTAGTAATGTTACCAATGATAGCTATTTTGCTATTTGCGGGTGCGCCAAAATAAAACGTGATTCCGCCTCTAGCCGCGCGTTTTAACCGACAAACGGTAATCAGAGATTCCAGAAAAGGAAAAAAAATAAAGTTACTAATAAATACGGAGTTAGCTTCTCTCTCTCTCTCTTTCGTGTCGAATCGAATTGGGCGTTAGGGTTTCTTCATCAATCAATCTCTTGGGAGACGACGAAGATGGTGTGCGATAAGTGTAAGTCCTTCAACAACCTCCTCTTATTTTCATCTCACATCTTCAATTCCGTATTCGTATCGATCATCGAACCCTAATTAATGATCTCTAAGATTCGATTTGGTTATCTCAGATCTGTTTAATATTAGTGCAGAAGCGTGAACCTTTTCTCTGAATCTTTACTTTTGTTTTAGGCGAGAAGAAGTTATCAAAGGTGATAGTTCCAGATAAGTGGAAGGACGGTGCTCGTAATGTTACCGAAGGTGGCGGCCGCAAGATCAACGAGAACAAACTTCTCTCCAAGAAGAACAGGTAACAACAATCTAGAAACTTCGAAAATAGCCATAAAGGTGTAAGCTTTGGGGATGTTTGTTATTTTCATGTCTGATTCTGATGTTTCTTTTTGCTTTTGTAGATGGACACCTTACGGTACTGCTACCACCAAGTGCACGATCTGCAAGCAGCAAGTGCATCAAGATGGTAAATATTGTCACACTTGTGCCTATAGCAAAGGTAAAAATATTACATACCTATCTGTTATACTACCTCTAATTAGATAGCCATGTAAGGGTGTAACTCAATAAACTGATTCATGGTTGTGCAGGAGTGTGTGCCATGTGCGGGAAGCAAGTGTTGGACACCAAGATGTATAAGCAGAGCAATGTTTGACCATATCTACTAGTTTCCACCCTTGCTAGCACAACCAGGGGAGACTTATCTCTGTCATGTGTTAATTCTCTGTACCTCTCTCTCTTTTGTTTCTAGTAATAACAACAAACAAAAGCTTCCTTCATAAATCCTGATAGTTCTAATCTTTCGTATTAATCATTGGGTGAACATGAAGTTAGTCAAAACCGAACCATGCCAATAATCAAACGTGATCCAACTTGTATACGCTAAACTGAGATTTGATTTGTGGTACCAGTACAAGTAATGCCGTCTCTTCTCGTAAATGGTTTGTTTTTTTTGTTTACATATCTTATTAACAACAAAGTAACAGATGTTCCTCTGGAACTTGTTTAATTGTCATGTGTATCCCTCATTTCTGCAAAAGTAGTTCTCAAGATTCTGCTTTTCCCATAGCCTTCTCTGCACCAGATCTTCCTTCTCGAATTCATCTGACAATCATCACATTGTATTAGAGTCTGATCTTTCATCCACGTCTTGGGTTGGTTCGGGTGTGGAAGAAATAGAATAGTCAATGCGTCAAGAGACACTCCAAGTGGTCTTCCCATGAACATATCTCCATACCCAACTGTTGTACCATACTAGCAGCTAAAGGACACAGAGAGTTGAATCAGTGATCTTGATAAATGGAAATGGGAGTCCGAGACATTTTCAAAAGATGAAACCTTGATGATGTTGTAGGGGTAGGAGAATGAATCGACTCACCGGTTTTTCAGCTCCTTTGATTTGCAGGTTGAGTTCATTGCTTTAGCTCTTCCTGTAGTTTCCTGCCAAACCAACACACAAAAGCCGAATATGATATTGTGACTCAGTCTCTAACTCAAACAGGCTATAAAATAAAGAGATCGACTCTTTACAGGTAAGATCCGACAACAAAAGTCTCTAAACTCATATTTGCCATTTTCTTTATTATTTCTATGTTGACTCAAATGTTTAGGCAATGTTTTTTTCATCTTATGGATCAGTCTCCGTTCTCACCAACCCCGTTTCCACATCCACAGAGTTCTCATATAAACGTCAAGATAACGGCTCAAAACCAAAACCTTGGCGCTTACTACAGAGAGAAACGGGTTGGGTTTGGGTCGACAGTCGACTAAACTCATTTGACTCTTTTACCAGGACCCACGAGCTGGATCAAATGAATGAGCCTTACGTGGGTCAACAATGGCAGTGAATAAGGACCGCGTTGGATGAAGATGGGACGAGGTAGGAATCAAGGGAAGGTAGTGTTCTGTTTAGAGGTGTTTAACACGTGGCACAATAAGAGTCATAGGATGCACGCAAACTGTTATATTGAAGTTGGTTGGGACGGCATGTTTTGCTGAATGGGAGCAAATATGAGATGTCGGCTGATCTTACTTGACTAGATGTGTCAGATTTTGATTAGTTCAGTATATAGGCTGTATCTTGATTGATGGAGTGTAAAGTAAAAAGTTATTCAGAATGTTGCTAATTCAACAACATAAATATAGATTGATCTAATTTTTGAAATCCTATTTACAAGGGCATATACTAATCGTTGTCTGTGTATATGTTTTACCTATTTTTTTAAACTAAAAGAAGTTCTTTAAGCGATTGGATGTTTATGGTTGGATAAAAGTATAAGCACTGCACGACCCAGGTGACTTCCCAAGAGGCAAACAGTTGAAGATTACAATAATGTTATTACGAATGATCGATTACGACTTTTTACCGGAAAGTGCACAACTCATAAAATAAAGTGCATGAAAACCATACGATATTTGCTCCAGATAATGTAAAGAACCTGTTTGGTCTAGTTTCTAATAAGAAAATAGTCGTAGAGCTTAAGAGATTTTTTAAAATGTTTTCTCCAGACAATAAGACTTTAGTGATATTTTCTTAATCAGCCACATGGCTTGATATATAAACTTGTACAAAGACAAGTTGTATATCTGTCCAAACAATAATTGTAACTTGTCGATTAATTTTCCCAGATTCAGGTTCAGAAGCTTAAATATTTAATACAATATCCATCATTATGCATAAATATTCTAAAACACTCTTAATTATAGAAATGTTTTAAATTTCTAAGTCAACAACATTTGTTGGATGCAAAGAAAATATATTCATGATTATGATCAACATCTGAATGGTCTGGGAGATCGAATACAGTATCTATTTTAAGACTAAGAAAATTAAATTTAGTGAGATAAGAAAGTTTTCTTAATTGAAAAAACCAAAAATTTGAGATTAATATAAATATGAGGCTAAATAAATATGAAATAAAAAACTGTAAAATTATTCATTCACGTAATTAATATACAAACTCTGAAAGGATAATTATCTAATCAAAATTTCTTTTTTTAAATTTTTTTTGGCTTTCTTCAAAATTAATTCGTATTTGTTTACGACACATTTATATAATATCTTAATAGTATCTTAATGTTGGTCCAGTATGCTACTCATCTGCACATATATATATAACCTTTTTTTTTTTTTTTTTTTTTTTTTTTTTTTTTTTTTTTAGCAGAACACATATATATATAACCATGATTTATAATTTAAATAGTACCTTCTGATGGTTTTTCTATTACCTATTTTTTTTTGTGCAACCTTTTGGATGATTTTTCTATTACCTGATATCTCGAATTAATGGAGTATAACGATTGGGTATTATTGAGTATGTACGGTCGTTCTTAGGGGTGAAATGCGATCTACTATACAGATTATGAGATGTTTTAGGAGACATTATTCTACACAAAGGTAAACAACCTTAAGGACCACTGAGAGAGAATATATAAGAGATTTACATTTCTAAGGTTTTTTATGTATAGATCATGCATTTCTTAGAATGAAAAGAAAGTTTTGAGTTCGTTGATTCGTATATTTTTATATGTATATGATGTTTGCCGACTTTATAAAACAGAAATTCGCATATATTGCAATCATGAGGTTTTAGAAAATGTTTATAAGAAAATGACACGGTTGTTATCTTGGATAACCAAGTGGTGGTAATCTAGCAGTAATCTCTTGAAGTTTGGTGTATATCAATCACGTATTAGATTTTCCTTAGGAACAACATAGTGTTGGGAAGCGAAAACCAATTCTTTCTGAACCGTATTTTCATTATTATTGTTTCAAGATTTTGTTTGAAGCCAGTTTAGACTAACTACTAGACTAACTTATCTCTAAGTTTTGATGTGGATATTCTAATAAACAAAACGACGATTGGTATTGATTGTAAGATTTACATATATAATAGCTACATAATTATAAATTTATAATTGAGTTTTTCTTGAGAAACTTTTAAATAAGTCTAATAATTACAAATGAGTGGATGCGTTCAAAACGAAAAACGATCAAAAAACAAGAAAAAGTCATTGTTTTTAACGATGTTTTTTTTATTGAGCCACATGGACAGAAAATTTTAAAGTATTACAAGAAATCAAAACATAAAATAATACCAGTAGGTATTTCATAAAAAAAATGGATAAACAGTACCCGAAAAATTATCCAAATCAAAGAAAAACAAACACAATACACACAACAAAGACAATAGTCTTATGAAGGTATGCGTTCTATAGAAGGCTAGAAGAGCAGTTAATGCTTCTGCAAAAATCAAGGATTAAAATTTACAACGTCTCTCTACTCTCTACGATGGAAACTCGTCAAGAGAACATTGGACAATTTCTAAAATTGATATCTTCTCATTTGTTGCTAAACCATGAACTCAAACCTTCTAAACTGTTAATTTGGTTCTTTTTTATCCACATTAACGGCTAAAATTCATTTTTTAAAAGAAATAAAAGATAATCAACACAAAATTTTAAGAATAAATTAAAAGGTTCTTTCACCGTTAATATAAGGGTTTAAAATTTGGTACAAACTATTTAATCGGTTATCCAAAAACCGGAAAACAATTCTTTTTGTAAAAGTAATCCCGAAAACAATTTAACCAGTTAGTTGAGCAAGTTAGTTCGTGTACACGTGAAGGATTCGTTAACATCTAGTTTATAGAGTCGATAATTAAGTATCATATACTATTATTATCAACTGGTCGTATATGCAAACAACGAGTTTTTTTTTTGTAAAAAAAGGTATATTTTTTGCCAAACATAAAGCGAAACATTACACGAAGTATATTTTCTGCCAACTCATGAGTTTAAAGATAAGTATTACACTATTAAAACTCTTAAATAAAATAAATACAGATATAAATACTAGATTGATTTGACAAATACCTGCTCACTTCCATCTAGAAAACATTGGACAAATCATAAGAATGTCACCGTTTGATTAAACATATTAAATATTTTGCTTATGACCAAAAAAAATTATTTGCATGTCGGGTTTATGGTATAATTTCTTGCATGTGGGTTGACGTAAGAAAAATTATACATATATCTGCATGTGGTGGAACATGGGGATTTTCAAAAGAAAAATTTAGGCTTACCTTGTTGGTGTATATAAAATTATAAATTGTAAGTACAGGTTTCAACCTTAAACCAATATCTTTTTTTTAACATAGACCAATACCTTAGACCAATATCAATTGAAGGATAATATAATAAATTTTATATTCTCTTAACAGTATTTATATATTTTTACCAAAAAAAGAAATATTATTTATATATGTATATATAATGCAGCAATTCATTGTAATGAGTCATTTGTTTGGTTTATTATATTATTTATTTTACAATTGATGAGAAACAAAATAAAAAACTCTATTTATAATATCTCAATGAAATTATATATAAATATATTTCTCGAAAATAATATATATAGAAAAATAATATATATAGATATTTCAAAATTTATTATATTCATGTAAAATTATTTCATGTGAAGTATTTTGTATGCATATCACAAAATTAAGATATCTACATATTATTTTATTATCTTTGTATTTACTGATATTATATTATTTTCTTTATTTACTAATATTTTAGGGATAAAGATGCTGACAAGAATGAATAAGATAATGTCCAAAACATCTATGTGGCATGTCTCAGCACTTTTCTCCCCACTTGCAAAAGCTCTTTCCTTACTTGTCAAAAGTTGATTGGTTCTTTACGTTTTCATTTATTTGTAATTATTTTTCTTTTCCTTTTCTACTTGACAATGACATGCATAACTCTCTCTCTCTCTCTCGAATTGCTTCTCCTATTTAAACTTCTAAACAGAAATGTCACACACACATAAAAATCTCAACATCTTCTAAAAACCCCAAAACTTTTAAAATTAGAAAACAACCCCAAACATAAAAATGAGAAACAATCTCGTCCCTCTAACTCTCTCCTTCCTCACCATCACCATGCTTTTAACTCCATCAATGGCAGAACCAGAACCTTCCTTTATCTTCCTCCCCATCCATCAACTCCTCAACACAACCAGCTCATGGCTCGACTTTCCGACCAAATTCAACCAACCAAAGATCGAACTAACCGCATCAACACTCATCGCCGTTGTACTCTCTTTCCTCGCCGCAACTATCTCAAGCGCCGGCGGTATCGGCGGAGGAGGGTTATACGTTCCTATAATGACTATCGTCGCCGGACTCGACCTGAAAACAGCTTCAAGCTTCTCTGCTTTCATGGTAACAGGAGGATCCATAGCAAACGTGGGGTGCAATCTTTTCGTCAGAAACCCTAAAGCTGGAGGCAAGACGATGATAGACTTCGACTTAGCTCTGCTTCTTGAACCGTGTATGCTTCTTGGAGTTAGTGTCGGAGTGATATGCAACCTCGTGTTCCCAAACTGGCTTATAACGAGTCTCTTCGCCGTGTTTCTTGCGTGGTCGACGGTGAAGACGTTTGGAAACGGGGTTTATTACTGGAGGTTGGAGTCGGAGATGGTGAAGGTCAGAGAGGCGAGTATGGTCATCGGAGAAGAAGATGAGAAGATGGAGAGTGTGAAGTTGCCTCTTTTGGAAGATTATGAGAGACCAAAGAGGTTTCCATGGATGAAGCTTGGAGTTTTGGTGGTTATTTGGCTCTCTTACTTTGCAGTTTATCTTCTTCGCGGAAACAAATACGGCGAGGTAACGATAACATTTAGTTAATCAGTATTGGTATTAATGTTACATTCATTGAACCGTATTCAATTAATTACGACTTTTAAGGTTATGAGATAAAGAAAGGAAAAAAAACTTTGCAAGTTTGTGGAAATATCCAAATATTAAATTATTTGGTAATCATGATAATATAGTATTTCGCTAATTTGAGTGAAGCTTCCTTTTTGGCATCGAGTGAAACTTCCTTTGTCACGTCTCACGAGTTTTTTAATTAGTATTCGTTTACTAAATGCTAAATTCATGTTACATTACTAGTAAATTAATAATCCACTCATGATATGGATTATCATTAATAATGATTTGTAACAAATTTTTTGTAAGATATGACTCAAATTTTGTTCTATGTAGGTTTTGACACTAAATTTAATTATTTTCATTATATATTATGATAATTATTAAATCGAGGATTTTACAAAACATTTATACAAATTTTCAAGTTCATAAAAACTCCTATATATAAACTTGTTTCAATGATAGCAAAACACATTTTTAGAATTTTAATCCTAAACTCTCGAATATGTAAGTATTAATGAATACTTGGTTAAACACAGGAATTTCTACAGTTAGTCTTGTATTCACTTTATTTCAAAAAGTTAAATGTTTCTTAAAACTGTTTTTCAAAAATATAGGTGCTTCATATTTTTAGGCAATTTTTACTATTTAATAATGATAAGTTATAAAACTACAAAATTGATTGTAATTATTAAAATTCGATTGGTCAAAATTATAGAAAACTAGTAATCATGGAAAATAATATATTTATTATTAGAATTAAATATATTTTATATGTATTAAACACACAAAAATGCATTTTCTAGAAATAGAAGAAATAGTATTTTAAATACAACTAGATTCTGACCCGCCCTTAAACAAAAATACAACTAGATACAACTAGGGCGGGTATATTTTTTGTTTTATTTTTTATTTTTAAATAATCTTTATATTTTTGTTTTTTTTAGTTATATTTATAATTAATAATAATTTAATTTAGTATAATTTTTGGTAAGTATATTAAATATGTCAAGTTGCATAACTACACATGTCTGCCATATGTATTTCAGAAATTATTTTTAAACTTTATTCCTAAATTTGCAACATATTATATTTTCTCAGTAATTATCTAACATAATTAGTGAAGAATGTTTGTATCCAAAAAATCTATCTCGGAATCGACTTAAATATCAAAGTCTCATACTATATACCCAAAAACCAATATCAAATCCAACCCGCACCGAAAAACTGAATAAATTTTTTGAATTTTTTGAAAGATATTACTTTTAATATATGAGAGGTTAATTATAAAACCCAAGACATGAAACGAAAGAACTAAATAATATCTAGAAAAATTGATTAATAGAATAGATATTATTTTTCTTTTAGATTTATGAAATTTAAATTAGATATGAATTTTAAAATATTTTAAAATAATTTTAACGGGTTATTCGAATCCGAACTAAAATTTTAAAAATACCCGAAAGGAAATGAAATATTTAATCCAGAAAATCTGAAAATCCGTATAGATCTTAACCGAACTCGAATGGATACTCAAACACACTATATAAGATATTGTATAGGTTTGGACATATTTATACAAAACCAAATAACCAAAAGCAAATGTGAACCAAATTCATAAATAATCAAGTGAATTCTATATTTCTGGAACCAAAAAGTTAAATTTGAAACGGAATCAAACTGCGAATCAAATAGATATCCAAAATTTTAAAATAAAATTATATACCCACCTACATTAATTTTCTAAATACCTAAATATACTAAAATTTATTTATAAACAAAATGACCCAGAAACAATTTTTAATCCATAAATTTAAAATTATTTGAATTGTTCTATATTTTTATTCAAACATACTGATATTTAAAGTTGGTATAGTTATGTATTTATTTGTAAAAACAGTTATTGATACTATAAATATAAATGTTATTAATTTTTATTGGTAATATATATAAAAAATGGTGTCAGATATGGGGAAATCAAAGCATATAATAGATGTGTATGTAATTTTTTTTCTTTTCAAAATAGTGCATCCCTAAATTATAGAAAGTAAATGGGAAGGGAAGTTATAAAATATCACAAGTCACGTTATATTATATATGTTAATTATATTGGCAGTTAGTTATTTCAAAAAGTAGATTGTAAATAATTGGATCTAACATGTATCAATCGGTCATGCTGTAAAATTAATAGAATAGATTTCCATGTCTTAAATATGGTTATTGTGTCTGTTAACTAATGAGGAACGTGATAATTATACAGTAGGTATTTATATTTGAATAATTAGGTGAAATTTAAGAGGTTAAATGATAAGTAAATTAATCACGTTTGAATTGTTCTCATCTACCTACATGCAATTTAGTTTTATTGCTTTTAAAAAAAAAAATCTGGGGGAGGGTGGATCACATGTCGAAGATGCGTTTGAAAAGCGATAGGGAACTTTTTTGGTTAATAGCGATGACGAACCCTTTCACGTGAAAACAGACTATCATCAATGATGTGGTTTCTAGATTTTGGTCCTATGTCGAAAAATTCGTGTCTTTTTCTTCTTACTATCTTTAATAAACTTTGCTCTTTTTAAGATTCCGTAACCTTTCAGAGATGCTTGGGCTACTATTTTGTTTTGTTTTCTATATTTTTCTTCTTAAGAAAAAGTACACATGCAAGTAAATTCTTGGTAAAAAAATATCTAGATTTGTTTTGAATTCTAAACTATATGTGTTCCTTTTCACTATGATTTGGTTATTTTTATTATAATTTTGGGTAGGGTGGATTCTCTTCTGAAAATCTAGATACTATACAAAATCCAGTTGAACTTTTTCCTACCATTTTTCGTTTTAGGAATGATTTAATTAAATCATATATTAGTTTTATTTGTTTCTCAGTTTTGTTGAATAATCTTTGGTAATATGACGACTTTATACTCTAAATAAATTTTAAAGACACTATAAAAGATACTTTACGTACCAACTAATGAACACTCCTCTTCAGTACTAAGTAATTTACATTCCATTAACTTAAGAACTTCAATACTTTGCATTTGCAGGGAATCATATCAATCGAGCCATGTGGAATCACTTACTGGCTCCTCTCATCAACTCAAATACCCCTCACTCTCTTCTTCACTCTTTGGATCTGCTTCAGCGAAAATGTTCAAGGCAGCCAATGTTGTGATCACCAAGTCCCAGTAAAGGTTCGGTTTCACACTACTCCTTCAAACACTTATTAGTTGCAATCTTTTTGAATATACAGAATTGACGAATATTGAAAAGAAATTTGCACGTGCAGGATGTAGAAAATCTGAGATCAAATGATGGAGGAAGATCAAACAAGTGCATGTTTCCAGTAATGGCTCTATTAGCTGGAGTTTTGGGTGGTGTTTTTGGTATTGGAGGCGGAATGCTCATTAGCCCTCTCCTCCTACAAGTTGGTATCGCTCCTGAGGTAATGTATAAGTTATTGGCTCAATCAAAAAGAAAGTAGATCAAGTAAAAAGACTCTGTTTAGTCATATTCAATTAAAAAACTATATTTTGATTTTTGGTGTAGGTAACTGCAGCAACTTGTTCTTTCATGGTATTGTTTTCATCGACAATGTCTGCGATTCAATACTTGTTACTAGGCATGGAACATACTGGAACTGCGAGTCTATTTGCGATTGTGTGTTTTGTGGCATCACTCGTTGGACTGATGGTGGTCCAAAAGGTTATAACCCAGTATGGAAGGGCTTCGATAATTGTGTTCTCGGTTGGTATCGTCATGGCACTGAGCATTGTGTTGATGACCAGCTATGGAGCTCTTGATGTTTGGAATGATTTTATCTCTGGCAGTTACATGGGTTTCAAATTACCTTGTTGAGACCAAACAAAAGGTTTTGATTTCTTTGGTTAATAGTTCATAATATATGTGTATATCCACCGTGTTCAATCCTTGCATGTTTTTGTTGCTCGTTGTTCCATTGTTCATTAGATTTTTCTACATTTTTGTATGATTTTTAAATCTATATTCAAAATGCACATCTCGTGCATTCTGAAATACATGGTCAAAATAAGATATGTTGTAAGACAAAAACTCCTATTATGCTCGTTGTTCGTTGTTCCATTGTTTATTAGATTTTTCCCATTTTTGTATGATTTTTAAATCTATATTCAAAATGCACATCTCGTGCATTCTGAAATACATGGTCAAAATAAGATATGTTGTAAGACAAAAACTCCTATTATGCTCGTTGTTCGTTGTTCCATTGTTCAATAGATTTTTGTATGATTTTTAAATCTATATTCAAAATGCACATCTCGTGCATTCTGAAATACATGGTCAAAATAAGATATGTTGTAAGACAAAAACTCCTATTATGCTCGTTGTTCGTTGTTCCTATTATACCCACCGTGTTCAATCCTTGCATGTTTTTGTTGCTCGTTGTTCCATTGTTCATTAGATTTTTCTACATTTTTGTATGATTTTTAAATCTATATTCAAAATGCACATCTCGTGCATTCTGAAATACATGGTCAAAATAAGATATGTTGTAAGACAAAAACTCCTATTATGCATTTTTGGATATTTTTTTGCCACAATTATATACAGCTTAAGAGCTTTCGTAAATAGAAAACTATCTCATTCCAGCATAACAACACTGCCTGGAAGATTCATGTTTACATAAGTCACACATGTACTAAATCTTACACCTTGTACCGTACCGCCTTTTTCTTTTCTTTTTTTTGCCAAGAATGTTAATATCATATTAATGATGCTTAGATTTTACAAACTAGGATCTACTACAAACTCTGCCCCGGCAAAAACAAATAAAAACAAGGCAGAGCTAAAAAAGTTTTGAAAACAAGAGATTACATAATCCAAAGAGACAGGAGAGATCGAAAGTTCTTGCGACTCGTCCTGGCTAAAATCGTATTCTTAACATCCCTATAGATCAATCCCGTAGTGACGCTAGTAGTGGCGAGAGTGCTGTTGTGGAGCGCTCCGTTCCGCTGCTTCCAAAAGTGGAAAACTGTTGCTTGTGCCGCAATCTTCCGGAGTGTAGATGGTCCGAGGGAGTTTGATGCTCTGATCCAAGAAAGGAGTTCCTGCCAGTTCATAAATGGTTGGCATGAAGGGTTTAGTCGCGAAAGTACCTGAGTCCACACCGCTCTGCTGTGATCACAAGTGATAAAAAGGTGGTCTCTGGTTTCCGGTTCAACTGAGCAGAGGCAGCAGGTAATAGGAACATTCATCCCCCAAGAGACCAGTCTTGCTCTGGTTGGTAGTCTATCTAAGTTAGTCACCCACATGTTAAAAGAGTGTTTTGGAACAGCTCCTTTAAACCAGACGCAGCAGATGTTTGAATATGCGAGGCTAATAAAAGTTTGAGATTAATATTGAACTGATCATTTTTCTTAATTATATTTATTTCCAAAAACCTTTATAGAGAATAAGCAACACATTACAAACACTGGAATTAAGCAAAATCGGTGCAAAAAAGAACTATTCAACTCACAGTCCATAAGACGATACAGACAAGTAGCTAGTTCCGGTTCAGATTTCGTTCTCATTTCTTGTTCTGAGTTTACTCTTGGAAAGGACGACAAACATCCCACTCTCCTCCAGAGTAAAATCTATCACACAATACTAAATGGGGATGACTGAAATGAAGGGCAAAGAAAGCCAATCCACAACAATTGGAGCCTACACTAAGAGGAAAAGAAACACAAGTCGAGGGAAGCAAATAATCCACATCAATTTTGGGATCGTTGTGGCCAAAACACACTACCAGAAAGGTCACCTGAAAACTCAGATGACTAACAGAGGTCTATAAAGACCCGCACATATGCTCCAAAAACTGGAGACATATTCCCACACTGCAAAAGAAGGCACCAATGACATACGATGCCAACGCACAAATGACCATAACCGAAAAACCTGTTACGAGAGTGTAAATCCAGATCAAATGACTCCAAACAAGAAATCGTGAGCAGAGGAAGACAGAGAACATAGAAGCTCACAAGACTTGTTGATAATAAAGCAAAGATCACTCCAAGCGCCATAACAAGAAGCCACACCTGCTGTCTAAACAATCCAACTAGCCAGTCATTTTTATTAGGCTATTATCATATAACGAGGGTAAAAAATTATATTAATGCTCATGCACTAAAAGAAATTTCAGTGAATTTTAAGTGTATATCTATTGAAAACTATTTAAAATATTGAAAAATAAACAATATCTTTAAGAAATTTATTATAAAGAAAAGGCAAATATTTATCATTTTCTAATTAGTTTAGACTTTATTATTTAAAATTAATTAATGTATTTATAATAAAATACTATTATTATTATTTTTATTCAAAAAAATACTATTATTATAATTATATTATAAGATATTCAAGAAGGATCTTACCGTTAAAGTTTTGAAGAACTTTCCTCTTTCTTTTCCGACACATCCGTCTTTTTCGTTCTGACACATTCCTATCGTTTTTCAAGTAAATAATCTAATTTTCTGGGCTTAGTTTTTCTTTCAGTTTCAGATCTCATTCTATTTGGGCTTTGGTCATTTGGGTTATTCTTTTTCTGAAATTTTAGAATAAATTTACATGTTTTCCTTTTTTTTGGATCAAAAAATTAAATATTTTCCAAACTAAAATAGGTTAGAAATAAAATAGTTTGTTTTTTGACTTTTCTTTCAAAAGAAATCGCTTTATTAATTAACTAAAATGTATAAAATTAGTAAAAGCAACATTTACATTTACGCAACCAAGCACTAAACTCTCTTAACCAAACCAATAAACCTTAAATCCTAAATTCCTTAACCCAAATTAAAAAAAAAAAGGAAAAAGAAAGAAAAAGGAAAGTATCTATTGGAAGACAGCAACACACTTCCTCTTTATATTCCCTTCTCTCTAAACTGTACTTGCCGTCCCACAGACACACCAAAAAACCCTAAAACCACTTCTCCTCAAAGCTGCCCCCAATGTCGAAGAAGCGTAACCCTCTCGAAGATCCACCCGCCGCATCCTCAAGCGACGACGAAGAAGTCGAGTCTTCCGCCGAGGAAGAAGAAGAAGAAGAGGACGACGACTCCTCATCCGAAGAAGACGCTCCCGCCAAACCTCCTTCCTCCTCCGCCGCCGCCGTCACAATCGCCGTCCCAGGCAAACCCACCGCCTCCCTCCCCGCCGCCACACAAGCCTCCGATTCAGAGTCCGGATCCGAGACCGAGACCGACTCCGAATCTGAGCCCGAGCAGCCAACGAAAAACAAGGGATCTGGCAAAGCCATCCTCACCGCCAAGCCCGCTCCTCCTCCTCCTCCGGTTGCCCTAGCTCTACCGGCGAAGAAATCAGGAGCGAAGCGGCCTAGCGAAGTCTCCTCTTCCAAGGAGACAACGAACTCGAAGCGAGTCAAGAAGGATGTTGAGGATAAGAAGATCGGAGAGGACTCGAAGAAGCCCGGCGCGTTTCAGAGGCTATGGACGGAGGAAGACGAGATTGCCGTGTTACAAGGTATGATCGATTTCAAGAAGGAGACGGGGAAGTCTCCTTACGAGGACACTAATGTGTACTATGATTATATTAAGAAGTCTATTAGCTTTGAGGTTAGCAAGAACCAGTTTATGGATAAGATTAGGAGCTTAAGGAAGAAATACATTGGTAAAGAGAAACCGTCATTCACCAAACCTCATGATCAGAAGTCTTATAGGCTGTGTCAGTATATCTGGGGACCTGATGGGATGGGTCTTGAGTCCGCCGTTAAGTCGAACGGCGCGTCGAAAAAGAGCCAGAAGAAGACTAAGAAGCTCGACTCCGTGAAGCAGGAGCTTTCTTTTGGGGCTTCGCCTAATGGTAAAGCGGTTGGTGGTGATGATGATGAGAAAGATGTGGAGTCGTCTGTTGCTGCTAAGAAACATGATTGGTTCGAGAACTCGTTTCTTGTTAAGGGGATTGCGGGGTTTGGTGTTGATGAGCATTGTGTGAAACAGAGGTGGAGTTTGGTTCCGGTGGAGACCAAGAAGAAGGTTGAAGAGAAGCTTAAGCTGTTGCAGGCCAAGGAAATTGAGTATGTGTTGCAGAAGACTGAGGTTTTGCATGAAGTGACCTCTATGATCGCTGAAGCATCTAAGAACAAGCTGTTAGATATATAAGATTGAGTGCAAATGCCTCTCTTTTGTTTTTTGTTTTTATTCCCTGTTATGATCTATCTATCTATGTAGTTTTCTGGTTTATTTTGATGGTTTTCTCTCATATGAAACTTCTCTGTTTTGGTTTTGTTGGTTATATATAAAAGCACCATTGAAGTAGATTCTGTCAATGCCTGACGCAGCTAGGTGATGAAATATGAACAAGGTATGAGTGATACAAATTCGTATCATTTGGTATAGATTTGCTCCACACTAAAACCTAAAGATAGAAGGACTAGTGATATTTTATGAGGCATTTAATCATCTTATACTGTTACTGATGTAGGACGTAACTCTTTTAGAGCAACTAAAACTCGAAGGTAGAAACCATACAAAGATATAGCGTGTAAATGGAAGTGATCAACAAGTCTTTGTAAGACATTAATGTTCTATTGTTACCAATGTGGGAGGAGGTAACATAAAGTTATTATAAGGACTAAAATGATAAATATAAAATTTAACAAAATTATATAGAAGACACATAATTGTGAGAAATTAAAAAATATGAAATTTCAAATATAAAATTTTATATAGGGAAACTTTAAATATAAAGTTTTATTATTAAAAACCTTATAATTTAAAGTTTTGAATTGCTTTCGGAGAACATAAACTTAAAACCTTATATTTAAAGTTTTAAGTTTTTGTTGGAAATGTTCCAAAGGGTTTTATCAGTGAAGATTTCTAAAAGAATTTAAAAAATTCGATAAAAGTTGCAACGATCTGTCCACAACGGCTGGATTAAAAATCATGTAGCATGAGCTTGGAGCCTGGGATGTTGCCATGTTGGACGATGGGCTTGAAAGCTAGTCTTAATACAAAAATTGGAAGTAGTGATGAGATTTGTGGGTTTCGACATTTATATGAGCTTTTTGGTAGAAAAAGGAAGAAGGAGAAGAACAATTTAACGTGAAGTTGTGGGAGATTTATTAAAAGACGTTAAAAAGAAGATTTGTTATACAGTTTGAATGTCGATCATTGGCGCTATGAATGTGGTTTCAGGGAGGCGGTAACCAGGTAATGCGAGACTACGAAGAAGAAGGTGAAAGTTTGAGGGAGCCGATGCCGATCTCAAAAGTTGCGCTTCAAGCCGACATACGATTATTTTTTAGTAATAAACAACTATTCTACTACTTAATCTTGAGTTGATCTGGATAATTAGACCAAAATAGAACAACTAAAAAAACAAAGATATCTATGAAAAAATCGAGCAGTCATGGCTAAATGATTAACAATTCCGTTTTGAGGCCTTAGAATATAGGATATTTTAAAATCCGGGAAGCATATCTGAAGAGTGCAACATTTTCAGTTATGTTGCAAAATTTTGTCAAATTTAGAGTTTTTTCAGTTCTGTTGCAAAGTTTTGTCAAATTTGGAATTTCTTCAGCATTGCAATCACGTTTTTGTAATCTGTCTCAAAATTCTGGCAATATAAATGTTGGAGCATGTATACCCTAACCCATCTTAATGCCTCTAGTTTTGTATGCAAAAAAGCTTCACGTCGCCTAAGATTTTGAGTCTCCATAATTTGGATATCTTCGAGCTGTTTTTCTAAATCCATCCACACCCACTAAATTGAGCTATAGAGGTCTATGAGCCATCTACAATACAAATATTACCCAAGTTTAATACTTATGGTTCCACAATAAGGTACACTTGCGGGGAAGCTAGTATTGCCTCATTTGCATTAAATCAAGCATGTCACTCACTTTCTGCATGTCTTAACAAGTTCCAGAGGGTTCCTATCTACTCCTCTAAAAGATTTATTGTTATGTGCCTTCCAAATATACCATATTATCTAAATATATGGATCCTTATTCAATTCTTACTCCAATATGTTGTTCTTCTTCCAGAAAAGATAATCCATGTTCGCATAAATACTAGGTAGCAGAAAAATGTCAGGGCTAGTTGGAGTTGCTGATAGAGACCATACTTTGAGTGCTGGTAGACATTCGAAGCAAAAAATTTAAAGTGAAAGCAAAATATTTATACGGTCATGGATCAAGTTATAGAAATAAACAAAAACAATGCAAGATTATTTTTCTTTAACAAATTTATTTTACTAGAAATTATAGTTCTAAATATGTTTATATATTTTATATATTTATAAATTTATTTTCTTTGTTTTTGAAGGATGTTAAGATTTTTGAATTGGAAAAAAATGATGACCCACTTCTATATTATTTTAATTAAAAATTTTAAATTTATATCATAATATTTTATTAAAATTTTAATTTTTATTATAACTGCAAAAATTAATTTTCAATCTAAATTTGTATTTAAATATTACAAATATATTATTTAATATAAAAAAAAACTAAATATATAAAATAAATATCCGTCCGGTCGGACGGGTCAAGATCTAGTAGTAACTAATACAGAGAATATATTTTTTTTGAAACAAGGGAGAAACGTATTATAGATAAAATGTAGATTCTTCTTTTTTTTTTGATCAAAAAATGTAGATTCTTCAGTTTACTGTATTTCGCCTTGATGCAATCAACTATCTATTTCGCATTCTTTTCTCCTTCAACATGTCACCAAAGAATTGGTTTGTTTTTGTTCTTGACTTCAGGTAAAATAAGGGTGAAAAAGATTTCAAGTTTAGATTGGCCCAGTTACAAAAAAACGTTTTGATTGGTAACAAAGTAGGTGTCGCATCTTTACATTTTACCCAAAAAAAAAAAAAAAGTAGGTGTCGCAGGGTGTTGAGGCTAGGGGTAGGCAAAATATTCGTAAATTTTGATTCGATCCATTATTCGTTTCGATTCGATCCGAAAAATCCGAATATCCGTAACTTAACGAATCGAAGCAAATACTAAAATCCAATATCTGTCAAAGACGAAGCAAATCACAAATACTAATATTTTTAGAAACGAATATCCGATCCGATCCGTTATATACATATATATGTATACATGTTTATAAAATTATATAATATATATACTTTTTATCTTTATATAAGTTTTATAATATTTTTATTCACTAAATTAATTATTTAGTTATTAAAAAAATTGAAAGTATGTAATTTTTTAAAAAATAATTAATGAAATATTATTATTTTATTTTAAATTTTCTTCTTTTTCTTTTATTTTCATTTATTTTTTTAATTTTTTATTATTTTTTACGGATCGAATCGGATATCCGGCAAAAATTCGGATATTCGCGGATATCCGGTGTTCCGGATATCCGAAGAGTTACAGATCGGATCGGATCAAAAAATCGAATATTCGTAAGGCACGGATCGGATCACGGATATCCTTAAAACTCCGGATATCCGTTCCGTGTCCACCCCTAGTTGAGGCGGTTCGGAAAATTTTTAAAGGATCTGAGTTCAAAACTTTATACTTAGGGTTGACTGATTTTCCCGCTACCACCCGCAAACGCAGCTTTTGCGGTTTATAGCGGTTGTTAGCATTTCGAAACAATCACAGAAAACGCTACAAATCGTTTCAAACCGCTCTAAACCTTTTAAAATTAAAAGCTGATTTCAGCTAGCGTTTGCGGTCGCGGACGGTTGCTGGAGGATAATTTTTTTCTTTAAAATCAGAATAAATAAAAAATAATACAAAAATATCCAATAAAAATTTTAAATTAAAATAATAGAAATTGTAAAATATATACATATTATATTTAAATTTATATTATAAAAATTTAAAGCCAAAATATTTTCTATAAATTTTTAAAATTTTAATAATATGATTTTATAAATATAAATTTTATATTTATACATTATTATGATTTTTAATATTTTTATAATTATATAAAATGTAAATATTGTTAAAATTACTATTTAACAGATGTTGTGTTTGGTAGTTTACCAGTCACAAGAGTCCCGCAAACGCAACAGTTTCTAACAGCCGTAACAGTCGTACAAATCTCTAGAAAACGCTTAAAACTGTAACTACCCGCACCCGCAAGCTCCCGCAACCGCAACAGCAACCGCTGCGGTTATATGAGTGGTTATATGTGATAGAGGTATTTAACTTTTACTTGCGAATAACCGAATCTATTTAACTTCGATGGATAAATTTTTAAAGATTAGTCAATTAAATTTTGGTCAGTCGTATATTCTGGATCAACAAAAAAAGTTTAGATTGCAAAAATTTTACGTATTACAAATGGAAGGGAAATATATAAATTTGTGATTTTATGATAATTATTATCAGATTTTGGGGTTTAGCAAATGATTTTCTTAGGTTTGTATTTACTCATGCATAAATTTAGAAAGAACTATTAAAGTGATTGCTCAAATTTTGTTTTCGTGCTTTACAAGTTCATCAAATTCAAAAAAATACAACATGAAGTAAACATTTTGATCTTTCGATTTTTTTTTTTTTTGAATTTTTCTTTCTGATAAATTCTACTGACTGATCCGATCGATTTCGGGAAGAACATACTTAGTATTATATAGTGGAGTGGTTACCATACTGCTGATCCGAGTTTACAATACTTTCTGACTAATATCAAGGAGTGAACCGATAATTTGTTACGATCCACCATCTAAATCATTTATGCTAAAATTCAAATATAGACTAACCAAATCATGATAATTTAATTTTTAGAGAGAATCAAATTTAAAACTGATATGGATACACACCAACTCCCAAAAGATTGTCACTAGACTATGACCACTAATTCATTTATTTTGAATATTTTGATACCTTTCAATTTCATTGCTACATTATAAATCTCATCAAACAAAATGCATAGGAAATTTGGTTTTTTAAAAGGAAAACAAAAACAAACGGACAAAACTAGAGTGGAAGCGTGGGGCGGCTCTTGTCCTGTCCTTGGCACGATATCTAGAGAAGTCGTATTGATCTTGAGTTCTAGGTTGACCTTGTATATATGTAAAAAATAAAAAAAATACAAAGAGGATGAATTGGAGTCAACTTTACCTAAAAAATAAATTTTATCAGAAGACCGATACTTTTCACTGGTCAACCACGGATCAGTAGCCACATAACCAAAGAAAGATGTTTTGACTATGCTTTTGTGCATTTAGCGTGTCAACTGATTATATTTTTGGAGTTGTCCATCACGTTTTCTCCAATTGAAGATAATACAAATTAATAAACTTTATTTTAACAATCACAATTTTCATCTCTTGCCAAATAAAAAGCAACTAGACTTTAATCAGAACATCCGCACATATATATTTTTCAAGCAATATGTTACTATTTATTTTTCATATCATCATTATATACCATATATATTAACATATAACTAATCATATATTTGATCATATAAATAATAATATTTTATATGTACCATTATATAAATAATTATATAATTAATAGTATTTTATATGTACTATCATATAAATAATCACATATATTATATTTTTAAATTTAATATGAAATATAAAAACCATAGTTTAAATTGGTGTTAGAAATTGAGCTTTGTATTGTATTTACTCTACATACATTAAATATATTTTTTTATAATTGTTGTTGGGAAATATTTTAGTAAAAATCAATTTTAAATATATGTATATTTTTGAATAAAATTTTGATATAAATTATTTCTAAATTATTATTTTGATTTAAAAATATGTATTTAGATATGATTATTTTCGTATATTTTAAAGCTGACGGAGATTGATAATTTCTCATAATATAATAGATTTCTAGTTTTTCTTAAGAACATAAAAAGATGATGGAATAATCAAAGCATTAATACCTACACATTTTTTTAAAATAGTTGATGTTTTGGACGAATGCACAAGAATTAAGACATGCACAATTTTTCTAAAAAAAGTAACACTAAAAATATTAAAAAAACATAATTCAACCAATAATAAGAAATACTATAAAACATCATTGGTCACATAGTTTTTAACAGATTTAAAATAATTTAAAAATATCAAACATAATGTATTTTAAAACACCAAAAACTCTTCAAAACATCATCTATTTTAAAACGGAAGAAATATACTGATATCTATGTTTCCAAACAACATTATATTTTTTATACGTATCTATATTTCCAACCGATTCTCGAGAGTACTTTAGTTTTAATAATACAGATGATAAGTTTATAAGTTTGTAAGCCAATTAAAAGTATACTATTCCATGTTTTAATTTTAGAATTTGCAGTATACTTAACCAAAACAAAAGGTTGATATAGAAGACTGATACTATTAAGCACAAAAATTACAGCCGTGCAAGCATATCATAAATTACAACTACAAATGACATTAGGTCTGGGCACAGATCAAATATCCGAGTTTTTAAGGTATTTGTGATTTGCTTCGAATGTTACGGATATCTAATTTTTCGATTTGCTTTGCTTCGAAAAATACGGATATTTGAAAAAAACGGATATCCAAAAAATAAATAGATATTTGCGATACTTACGGATATCTTATTTGTTTTGATTTATACAAATAATCTTAAAAATTTGATACAAATTTGTTTTGTAAAATATTTTTTACATGATATAAAAGATAAAAATTAAAAAAAATAATGAATCTACATATTTTGTAAATTTTTAAACTTAGTTAACAATTATAATAATACAAAACTTAAAAAAAAAATTGTCATAAATGTTTTCTTTTTCTTTTATGTAATACTTTTATATAATTAATAATGTGAATATAATCTGTCAAATCATATGTTAGAATAATAATTATATAGTTTTATATATTTAAAATTTTAAATATAATAAAAATACATGTATTTATATATTGACGGACTGGATCGGATATTCACTTCCCAAAATTTTAATATTTGTGATTTGTTTTGATTTTAACGGATATTGAATTTTAGTATTTGCTTTGCTTCGAAAATTTTCGGATATCCTGAATTTTCGGATCAAATAGCAACAAATAACGAAATGAATCAAATTTAACAGAGAAAATGCCCAATATTACATGACGTAGTCTTTTTTGGAACTGAACTATACATGACACTACACAAAGGCTGTCACACTACAGTTGCAACATTTGTCGGGATACCGTGATAACGGAACTGCACAATAATAATTGGAATTAATAAAATTGGTCAATATTAAAATATTGGAAACATTGTGTTGAGTTGAAACCTTTTTGATTTGTTGTTTTTTTTCAAAGAAGACTCACGATATTAAGCACAAAAACACTAATATTATAAGAACGGAATCATCAAAGCGCCTTTGTGCCTTTCTCTTGACCGCTATTGCTAACTATTTTTTTATACTCACATAAGAAGACTGTTTCTTTTCTCTGCTAATATTCATGGAGTTCACTACCCCACGCGTCTGTCACGCCATTAATGATTTTTCGATTGTATTATCGTTTTGTAATCGTGCGAAATATATGTTGGCTTTTGTAATCTTTATGTATTTCATCGTTGCGTCAGCATGACACCCTTCATATGTGATATCTCACCATTAATAAGAATATTAATACTAACTAGTGATATGTAATATTCTAACAAAGAAAATATTTCGAACGCAGAACAGACATTTCATGAGAGAACCACACATTGAACTCTTTTTTTTTTGAGAAAAAACACACATTGATAATCCAGCATTTGCATTTGTTCAAGTTTTGTTTGGGAAAATTGCCAATGGAAAACAAAAAAACAACGGTGTTGTTCTTTTGGTATAAATTATTTTTTGTTCAATTTTTCTCTTTTTACCCTTTATATTTTTGAAAACTAATGAAATAAATACTTTTGTGAATCAAAAAAATATTAAAAATATAAACAATTAATAAAACATCTACATACACAAGCTGGTATTTTTTGTTTCAAAAAGTTGATAAATAAAAATTTAAAAATACGTTCTACTAAAAGTAGAATGTGCCTTCTACGGAAAATGGTATAGTAGAAAGCGATTTCTAAAATAAACACGTTCATCTACTATTTTAGAACGTATATTCTACTATTTACTAATTTTCTAAAAAAATGGAATGCGCATTCTACTAATCCTAAAGCTATCTACTTTTCGTCCGAAAGCATCTTCTACTTTTATTAAGTATTCTAAATTTTGCGGAAAGTGTTTTCTAAAATGTACTCTTCCGTCTACTAAAAGTAGAAAACGTGTTCTGGATTTTTGTCAATCTTCTAAACTTTTAGAAGGCGCCTTCTACGGATAAGATTACCTGATTTTTGCGAAAAATAATGAAAGTTTCAGTTAAGGAAATATTTTAAAAATCTCCTAAAAATATTGGGAAAAATGCCAATAGAGAACAAAAAACAAGGGTGTTGTCCCTTTGGTATAAATCATTTTTTGTCATATTTTTCTCCTTTTTACCCTTTGTATTTCTGAAAACTAATAAAATAAATACTTTTGTGAATCAAAAAAATATTAAAAATACAAACAATTAATAAAACACCAATATACACATGCTGATATTTTTTTTGTTTTCAAAAAGTTGATAAATAAGAATTTGAAAATACGTTCTACTAAAGGTAGAATGTGCCTTCTACGGAAAATGGTATAGTAGAAAGCGATTTCTAAAATAAACACGTTCATCTACTATTTTTAGAACGTACATTCTACTATTTACTAATTTTCTAAAAATGTGGAATGCGCATTCTACTAATCCTAAAGCTATCTACTTTTCGTCTGGAAGCATCTTCTACTTTTATTAAGTATTCTAAATTTTGCGGAATGTGTTTTCTAAAATTTACTCTTCCGTCTACTAAAAGTAGAAAGCGTGTTCTGGATTTTTGTCAATGTTCTAAGCTTTTAGAATGCGCCTTCTACGGATAAGATTACCTGATATTTGCGAAAATTAATGAAAATTTCAGTTAAGGAAATATTCTAAAAATCTCCTAAAAATATTCTAACTTCCTAAAACGTGTTATTTTCGATTTTACTTGTAAAAAAAAACGATTCTCATTTTTCTTCTTCATCAATCTATGGTTTCTCCATAGCTTTTCTTTTGATTTTTTTCACAAACTCTTCTTCTCTATGATGCATATCTATACCACATGTAGTGTTTGGAATTTAGGTGCAACTACTGGATGAGTTTTTTCTGCTGATGACAAAGGGGCTAGGCTACATTTATTGGAATCAAATTCTACCTTAGAGGATTTAAAAAGAATGGTTGTAGAAAATTTTGATATGGAAGAAGATAGCTTAGCCGATTTGGAGTTCAGTTAAAACATGAGATTTTGTTTAAATGTTTTTAAAAGGTAAAAACAAAGATAAAACTTTTTAAAATTTTTTTAATAAAAATAAAATTCGTAAACTTTATAATATAAAAATAATTTACAAAATAATTTTAATAAAAAACATTAAATAAAATTTATTAAAAACGTTTTACAATTTTTTTATTTTTATAAAAAGTTTAAAACGTTTTTGATAAAAATTTAATA
This sequence comes from Raphanus sativus, assembly GCF_000801105.2. Taxonomy (NCBI): domain Eukaryota; kingdom Viridiplantae; phylum Streptophyta; class Magnoliopsida; order Brassicales; family Brassicaceae; genus Raphanus; species Raphanus sativus. The sequence goes on from NW_026615673.1 coordinate 38,442, forward strand.
AAATAAAATTTGTAAACTCTATAAAAATAAAAATAAAACTTTACAAAAAAATTAATAAAAAAATTAAACATTATAAAAAATATTTTACAAAGTTTTATTTTTATAAAAAGTTTAAAACATTTGTAAATTTATTTAATTTTATCCAAATTTTTAATAAAAATTTTAATAAAATTAAACTTTGTAAACTTTATAAAAATATTAAAACTTTTTCACAGTTTTATTCATGTTATTTTTTATTTTATTTTTTGATTACTAAAAGCTTTTTTTAATACCTTTTTCATTATAATTAATTTAGGATTTAATTAATCTCTTTTATATACTTTTTAAATCAATTAATGAAAGGTTAATTTTGGGATTATGAAAAGATTTATACCATTAGGACAACTATATGATGGATTTATACCTAGGGGACAACACCCTTGTTTTTTTGTTCTCTATTGGCAATTTTCCCAAAAATATTCTAAATTCCTAAAACGTGTTATTTTCGATTTTACTTGTCAAATATTTTTTTTAAAAAATGATTCTCCCTTGTCTTCTTCATTAATCTAATGGTTTTTCCATAGTTTTTCTTTTGATTTTTTCACAAAACTTTTGCTCTCTATGATACATATCTATACAACATGTGGTGTTTTGAAATTAGGTGTAATTTTATGTAAAGTTTTATTTTTATTTTTATAAAGTTTACAAATTTTATTTTTATTAAAAGTTTTATTAAAAAAAATTTAAAAGTTTTACTTTTATTAAAAAGTTCGATAAATAAAAAAAGTTACAAACATTTTAAATTTATTATTTAATTAAAGTTTTATTAAAAACGTTTTAAACTTTTTATGATAATAAAACTTTGTAAAATGTTTTTAATAAGTTTATTTAACGTTTTTATTAAAAAAATTTGTAAATTATTTTTATTTTTACAAAGTTTATTTTTATTAAAAAAAATTTAAAATTTTTATTTTATTTTCCTTTTTTAAAACGTTTTTAATTAAATTTTTAAAAATTCTTTTAGTTTAATGTGTTTAATAAAAACTTTAAACAAACTTTATAAAATTTGTAAACTTTATAAAAATAAAAATAAAACTTTACAAAAAGTTTTTAATAAAAAGTTTGAACAAACTTTATAAAAATACATTTTCAATTTTTTTTATTAAAATTTTTGATAAAATTAAAATGTTTACAAACATTTTAAACTTTTTATAAAAAATAAATCTTTGTAAACTGTGTTTATTAGGTTGATTTAACTGTTTTTATTAAAAAAAAATTTAAATTATGTTTTTTTTATTAAGTTTTATAAAGTTTATTTTTATTAAAAAAAAAGTTTTGTATTTTTATTTTCTCTTTTTAAACATTTTTAAATATTATTTTTTAAATTTTATTTGTTTAATGTGTTTAATTAGATTAATCAAAGGTTAGTTTTGAGATTATGAAAGAAATTATACTAAAGGGACAACCAAAATGATGGTTTTATACTGTAGGGACAATCATGCTGAATTTTTGTTCCGTTTTGACAATTTTCTCTTTTTTTTTTGCTTAATAATCCATTCGCTCTCATATTTATATCATTTTTTTGGTGGTTATGTTAATATTTTCAGTTTAACAAGTCACGATTAATTCCTATTAAAATTAAATATGTTAGTTTGTTCTGAAAATGGCTAAGCTTATTTTTAAATGAATATGTTGTTAGCATGTTGTGATTATGTGTGTTAAAAAAACTAGTTGTTTCCTATTTCATAAATATACTATGACACATTCTGATATTATTATTTTCTTTTATCAAAGAGAACTCTTTCTAGATTGTATTATATTCCGAGCTTATTTGAACTCCATAAAAGAATAAGTACTTGCGACTCGTGAGCTCTCGTAACTTCCGAGAAACGGCGTTAAATTGTGTAAATGTTAAAACATGTTTGTCGTAAACAAACAAAACCTAAGGATTCTGTTAATTCAGGTCAGATATCAATTTTTTTTAAATTGTGATCATGTGAATATATGCTTATTATTTACAGTCCATTTGAATATCCCAAAAAAAGTTTGGAGAATAAGATATGTATTTTTAGTAAACTTGGATTCAAACCCTTTTGATCCAAGAAAACCCCAAAGAATTTGAAAAGAGAAAAAAAAAGCCAAAAGAAACTTTTTCCTTTAGAAATAGAGAAAACAAATAATTGTTGGAAGATTTCTTTGAAAATTTGTCAAGAGAGCCGAGATGATGATTTGAGGTTTGAAGAAAAGAACGAGTCCGCTGACACTCATACCGACTATCTGTGCCAAACAAAAGTATCCACTCATATTTGCCGTGTGGGTCCTTCTTTTTTGACTACTTGTCGTTTTCCCTCACCTACTTTTAAATTTCTTACATGTTCATATTGCACAGCCATCAGTACGTTTTCCTCGTCTATATTGTGTTTTATTTATTTTTCGTTGTCGCAATATATATATATAATAATATATATATATATATATATATATAATATGCATATTGTTTATGATTGTTATATGTTTGATTCGAATTTAAAAATTTGAATATCTGTTACTTTCGTCGTCTTTATTTTTGTTGTCGGCATATATATAATACTGTTTATGATTGTTATTTATGATGACTGAAAAAAAATATCTGTAATTTTGATTCGATTGTTATACATTTTAATTCACCAAATTTTAAAAATTTGAATATCTGTAACTCGACGAAGTAAAGCAATGCAAATAGTAGTATGGAATATCCGTAAAAAAAAATTCAAAATACTAATAATTTTTAGAAACGGATATACAATTCAATTTGTTATATACATATAGATATACATATAGATACATATATACATATATTTAAAGAATTTTATATATAACTATATAAATATTATATTTTATATATGTTTTACAATATTTTTGTTTTTTAATTTTTTATATTAGTCATTAGAATTTTAAGTAAAATTTTATTCTAAGAAAAATATTATTATTTTTTTATTTTGGATTATATTATTTTTCAAAATTATTTATCTTATTTGTATGGGTCGGAAACGTGGTTAAAAAAATCTAAAATTATCTGGATATCCAGAATACCGAAAATTTAATTAGCTACGGATATAATCTGATTGCATAATTGATTACTTTAACAAAACGAATTGGATCACGAATATTTTTAATATTCTCGAATATTTGATATGTGTCCACCACTAATTGTATTTGTGTACATAGCAAAATAACAATACGTATTTTTTTGCTAAAGGTAACATACTTATTTTGGAGCAATGGTCCCTATTCCTATTTAATGTTTTATAAAACATGTGCAATGAATCCTCATTTTTCGTTATCAGTTTGTACTCGTACGTCCGAAAAATGTACACTTGCATTGCATTCAAGTAAACAGGAAAAGGTGGTTCCAATTTTCAGAAAAATACTAGTTGATCCAACGTCACAACTATAAATCACCTTGACGTGATTTTGTTAATGTATCAGTTTCAACTTTAGCATTGTCAAAAAGTCCGACTGGTGACCTTGTGGAAATCAAAAAGAAACAAATAGGAAAAGAACGTAGAGGAAATAAATTCGCAGGAATAAAAAGGAATTGTTGTTTCATCTTAAATTTGACAAGGAATAATTTCTTCTTTATTTTTCTACAAAAAAAGGGAATGATGGGGAATGAGAAGGAAAAACTATTCCTTGTGAATGGTAATTTTTCTTAGGAATGTTAGGGAATACATTATTCCTCATCGTTCCTTGGTCACCAGTCGGACCCAAAGTTTATTTTTATAGCAAAAAAAAAACTTTAGCATTGTTTATATTTGACATATAGATTTTATCCCATTTTGATTAGTTAAGCGGATTTTTTTGGCTCTCAATGCTGAGTCTAGAGATGTTAGTTTTTTCTTCTTGGCCATGTTCCGGAACCTAATGAAAAAAGTTGATTCTGGAATGCAATTTAGAGGTTTTTTTCGTAAGCTGATTTTTATTCCACTAAATTGGCCATGTTCCGGACCTTATAAAAAAGTTGAAAAAAGAAACTGAGTTTTAACATAAAAAGAAAACTATTTTGCACGTGTCCAGAAGTGATGGTTTATAGATGGGATCGACCAGACCGTTAGAAAGAAATCTGATGGACGACTGACAGAGATTTCTCAGATCTAGTTTAGGGTGTCACACGATGGTTCATGTCTGTGTCGTATTCTAGTGTTTAAAAACTAATTTAGGTATTGAATCTAATTGCATGTATTTTTTTTGGTCATCACCTTGTAGATGTAAACTCTATAAAATCAAACCGGTAACTCTGTATCTATGTGCACAACGAAAGACGTTTGTTTCCTAGCACAACGTGCTAAGCTATCTGTCTTCAAATTCTGCATGCGTGGAACATGGACGATCTCTGAGTTGTAAAAGTTTTTTTGCAGGGATCTTTATATCTGTCAAATAAGTTGCAAAAGCATGTCATTCTTCTGGTTCCGACACCATCTTCACCAATTGAGACCAATCTATTGCAAAAGTGACCTGAAACTGATGCAAATTCCGCATACATTCCATTGCCCAAAGTAATACCTCCACTTCAGAACGAAGAGTAATGCCTCCACTTCCACATACAATCTGTTGACACATTCGAATTGCATGTCAAATGCAGAATAAATGTTGTCTATTTATAATGCAGAAAATATTGTATTTACTTGTCATTTATCATTTTAATTGCAGAAAAAGCATTGTAAAAAACAATAGTAATTTGCATGTAGATTAATGATACTGTTAAATTATTGGTCTGCATAAACAAAAACAAAATGGGTTGGGATGTTTGCAGATGACCAATGCATGTAAGTTTTGTTTATATTAATTACTTATAAACAATATCACTTAATTAATTCATTTAATTTAATTCAAAACCAAGAAAAAAAATTCAAATATAAAATTTAGTACCTTCAAACTGTTGTGTAATATTTTATTTTTAGAAAAATATTTATTAAAATTATATAGAAAACATATACTTTATCTATTATATATATATATATAACAAATTATATATATTCAGTTTGCATATTCACATTTTATATAATTTCTTTGCAATAAGTAGTACATGCTATTTTGTTCTAAAATGTATTTTTCTAGTATATGCAATAAAT
>NW_026615674.1:0-43450 GCF_000801105.2 Raphanus sativus
GGAGCAGCTTCAAACTCATGTTCTGGAAGCTAATCCATGTACCAGAAAGGAAATGGGTCATAGCAAGACCTAGTGGGCTTATTGGCCTGATTCATGAAGTATTGGACCGAGAGAAGTCTATTGGCCTTGATGAGGCCTTTAAAGAGAAAGGAATGACTATGGACCAGCATGGACGACTAGTATGCAATGTGATTGACCAGGAAATGGATGGGAGGAAGCTGGATAGACAGGAAATGAAATGGGAGATCTGCTATGATCAGGAAATGCACTGTTCAAACCGACATGGACGAGAAATGAGTTGGAAATGGAAGATGAAGAACAAGAGCTGGAAATGGAACATGATGAGGATCTTTATCAACCAAATGAGCATAAGGAGCAGCTTGGTCGGACCTGGAACAAGATGGATCGAGCCCAAGACAGAGTTGTTCGAAAAAGGCCTTTATCGGCCCAAAAAGTGGAAGGACAAGCCAGCTTGGTTTATTATTGGCCCAATATGATTATGCACGACCATTATGGTCTATTTTAAGTTTATTTGGTTTTATTATTTATGTAAACTCATTAGGAATAGGTTTTGGGCTTTATAAACCCATTAGGAGTCGGTTTGGTGTTTTAAACCAATTAGCAATAGGATTTGGTTTTGGTTTAGGGTTTTCTTTAGCTTAGGATTTCGTTTTCTTCTCTATTATTTATGTAGCCACGAGCCTCCATGTAAACATTAACCATTGATTGAATAAACTGAAGCTTTGTTGGCTCAACAACTGTCTCCTTGGAGACTTTCTTATCATTGTTCTTAGTGAACAACTTTTATCACAATAAGAAGAGTGATCTTCTGTGATTCATCCAGACACCAAGCAGGGTGAACCTGTGTCTCAGGAGTAGCAAAACATCTTTAGAGCAGCTCATAGTTCTAAGGAGAAGACCACCTCCATCACTTTCATCCACCCACGCCCCCTTCAAGTGATCCAGGGAGAGACAGCCTATCCAGGGCCGTACCAAGTGGTATCAGAGCCACTTGAAGGTTAGGGTTTGAAGTTTTAACCTAGGAGCACGAAATTTAGTAGTTTACAAGCATCTTTGATGGCTAGATATGAAGAAAAGCTCACAATTCCATCCTTCTATGGAGAATTTGATCCAGATACATACCTAGGTTGGGAAAAGAAGATGGACTTAATTATTAAGTGTCAGGGGTATACAGCAGAGAGGCAAGTTCAGCTAGCAACTACTGGATTATCTGGATATGCACTTGATTGGTGGTATCAGCTTGCTAACCATAGGAGACACACTGGAGAGTTTCAAGTCTCTTCTTGGTTTGAGATGAAGGCTGTCATGAAGAAAAGGTTTGTAGCCAAGAGGTATGGTCAACTTGATCTGGAAAGGTTACAGAGCCAATCAAGGTCAGTTAGGGCACGCCCTAGAGCATCCAGAGATGAGAAAAAGGTCTGTTATGGTCGTGGAGATCAAAAGAAAAGTGATCAATTTGGTTACTTGCACAGCCAACAATTCCAAGATGTAAACAGGCAAGAGATACAAGCAGTCAATGCTTTAGTACAAGATCAGCAAAGGAGGCCAGATTATGATACATTGAAACCCCCTGCCATACAACCACCTGAAGGAGACAAACAACTAGTTGATAAGTTTGGTTCCTGGTCTACTCAACAGATTATCAGCAAGAACACAAAACAAACTTCTCTTAAGCCAGTCTCAAAACCAGTTACAAAGGTTCCTGAGAGTGCACAAGAACCAGCCACTCCTTGTCAAGGAGATTACTTGGACAATCATCTGAAACAAGAGGAGATATCATCAGTTACATGTGATCACGTGCCTGGTCAAAACCAAGCTGAAGAAGGAGTGCTTAATGGATCACCTAAAGCTCATGAATTGGCAATTACAACTGTGGTTGAAGAAGGTGATATCATTGAATCTTTTTCTTGTGATCTACTGACCAAACCTATTGTATGGTTTAAGACCAGCATATTGGAGCATCTGAGGTTTGTTATGGGGCTGCAATACCTTGCTTTTGAACCAGGAGGAAGGTTGTGTTTACATCAAAGCATCAACAACAATATGATCCAAAAAGCAGCAGCAGTGAAGGTTGATTTGGAAGGGTTATTGCATGAGCAGGAAGAACCAACGTCAGTTTCTGGTTTCTCTAAGGTTATATTACTTGCCAAGAAGTCTAGGATCAAGGCTTGTTCTGGGTGTCAGTGGAGAGAAGCTCAATCAGAAGCCATCAGATCTGAGACAAACAAGGACCATAAATTGCTTGCTCTATGTGTTGCTTGTAAGAAGCTCTGTCCAATGAAGTATCTAGGATGTGTGAAGGCTTTACAAAGCTTTGTCTTTGAGCCTGGAGGGGAGATAAACGTGAAAAAGAGCTTTAACAACACCCTGGCACAAGAAGAAACAAAGAAGCTGAGATTGGACAGTACATTCATCCTTAAAGAACAAGATTTGAGGACAAATCTTTTTAAAGGAGGAGGGAATGGTGCGACCTGGAGCAGCTTCAAACTCATGTTCTGGAAGCTAATCCATGTACCAGAAAGGAAATGGGTCATAGCAAGACCTAGTGGGCTTATTGGCCTGATTCATGAAGTATTGGACCGAGAGAAGTCTATTGGCCTTGATGAGGCCTTTAAAGAGAAAGGAATGACTATGGACCAGCATGGACGACTAGTATGCAATGTGATTGACCAGGAAATGGATGGGAGGAAGCTGGATAGACAGGAAATGAAATGGGAGATCTGCTATGATCAGGAAATGCACTGTTCAAACCGACATGGACGAGAAATGAGTTGGAAATGGAAGATGAAGAACAAGAGCTGGAAATGGAACATGATGAGGATCTTTATCAACCAAATGAGCATAAGGAGCAGCTTGGTCGGACCTGGAACAAGATGGATCGAGCCCAAGACAGAGTTGTTCGAAAAAGGCCTTTATCGGCCCAAAAAGTGGAAGGACAAGCCAGCTTGGTTATTATTGGCCCAATATGATTATGCACGACCATTATGGTCTATTTTAAGTTTATTTGGTTTTATATTTATGTAAACTCATTAGGAATAGGTTTTGGGCTTTATAAACCCATTAGGAGTCGGTTTGGTGTTTTAAACCAATTAGCAATAGGATTTGGTTTGGTTTAGGGTTTTCTTTAGCTTAGGATTTCGTTTTCTTCTCTATTATTTATGTAGCCACGAGCCTCCATGTAAACATTAACCATTGATTGAATAAACTGAAGCTTTGTTGGCTCAACAACTGTCTCCTTGGAGACTTTCTTATCATTGTTCTTAGTGAACAACTTTTATCACAATAAGAAGAGTGATCTTCTGTGATTCATCCAGACACCAAGCAGGGTGAACCTGTGTCTCAGGAGTAGCAAAAACATCTTTAGAGCAGCTCATAGTTCTAAGGAGAAGACCACCTCCATCACTTTCATCCACCCACGCCCCCTTCAAGTGATCCAGGGAGAGACAGCCTATCCAGGGCCGTACCACTCTCAATCTCTTAAAACTCTTTCTAATCTCTAAAATATCATGGTATCAGAGCCAGGTTCATTAAAAGAAAGAGTATTTCGTGATCTTTGAAGAATGTTCTTGAGTGTTCTTGAGTTTTTGGTGAGCTAGATCTTTGAAAATTTGAGTTTGAGTCTGTTGGTGTTTCTTTTGGAGGACAAGCTACAAGGAGGTTCCTTTAGGTGTTTGACAAGCTCAGAAGGAGAGTCTAGCTTGCTGAGAAGCTTGGCGAGTTGTTTGGAGAGTCTTGGAGGAAGATCTAAGCTATAGCTTAGTACTTTGGATGTTGTTTGTGGATTGCTGAGTCTTGTGTGTTGATCTCTGTGTTTGCGGTTGGTTATTGATGAATAACAACCAGTGTAACAGGGAAATGGAGTGGAGTTGGTCAAGCTGGTTGAAGACAGCCTTGGAGAGCTGTGGGATTGGGAGAAATGATGTAAAGGTGGGATCTTTGAAGGAGGTCACTACTGATGGTGTAAAGGTGGGATCTTTGAAGGAGGTCACTACTGATGAGAGTAATGATGTAAAGGTGGAGTCTTTGAAGGAGATGGCTACTGATGGGAGTACACTGCTCAAGGGGATTGAAGAAGTTCATGAGAACAAGATCAGTCTTAGGAGAGTGCGTGAGGTCAAGGAGGGGATCCTTGGAGTTAGAGATCATCTAATGGAGCTGCAACACTTGTGGGATGAACTACAAGGGTTGAGAACTCGTGTGGATGCTACACCAAAGCAAGAGGTGATAGCAAGGCTCTTGGTGAGCATGGAGTTATCTTATGGATGGCTAGTAGAGATGGTTCTCAATGGAGAACAACTCGCAGATGTGGAAGGAATGTGTGTGCTGGTGGAGAGAGCACACAAGATGATGAGAGATTGGTTAACCATGAGTAGGAGTGAGGGCTCATGGAGGCTAACCAGGAGTAGGAGTGAGAGCTTCCGGAAGAAAAGGAAAGGGAGAATGCTTGCTAAGGGGTTTAGCAACATGATAAGGTGTAGGAAGAGAGTTGTGGGAGTATGCAACTACTCTGCCTATATGGGAGAAGGAAGCATGGTTCCAAAGAAGCCAGAAGTAGATGAGCATGTAACCAAGGAGGAATGGAGTGAGTTTGTTAAGCATATGTATGCTTTGGTTACGACCCGGAGGGATAGCTCTCCTACCAAAGCATACACATCAAACAAACCCATTATCATTGATTCTGGTGCAAGTCATCACATGATCAGTGATAGACATCTACTAAAGGATATAAAAACATCCAGTGGAGGAGTAAAGATAGCAAATGGGGAAATGATTCCCATAGAAGGAGTGGGGAAGCTCAAACTGTTTGACAAGTGGTACGACCATGGATGAGCAGCTTACTGATGAGGAGCTGAGTGATACTGATGGGGAGCTGATGGAGGAAGGAGACTCAGAGGAGGATGAGCTAATTGAACCTGTACTAGGGGATAAAGGTGCATCTAACCAGGAGATGAGTATCTCAAGTTCAGAGAAGCAGGAGGAGCAACAGCATCCAGTCACATTCTGGACTGGACCAACGACCAGAGCTAGAGCCAAAGCACATCAGGAGGTCATTCAACACTTAGCCAAACTCGTGAGGCCTAAGGAAGAGGGAGAAACCGTGGGAAAAGAAGGGCCAGCATGTTGGTTTAATGTGTTTCAATTATGTAATTGATTTAAACCAATTTGGGTTAGGATTAGGATTTTAAACCAATTTTAATTAGGATTCTAAACCAATTTCGTTTAGGATTAGATCAAACCATTCTGGTTAGGTCTTGGGTTTTATTTTGGCGACATATTTTGGCTTTATAAGCTTGTAGCCGCTTTTGGTTGAAACTTAGACAATTTTATCAAAGAAAAACCTTAAGCAAATTGCTTGCTTGCTTCTGTGCTTTCTCTGTTCAGCCTAAGAACATTGAACCTTCATCTAGGGTAGAGTAATCTACTGTGATCCATCTCAGACACTACACAGGGTTATCCTGCGTCTAGAGAGTAGCTATACATCTTTGGAGCCTTCCACTGCTCTGAAGAGAAGTCCATCGACCAAGGAGTGTTAGTAACCTCCCTGATCACCCTCTTAACCATACCATCCAAGAGATCCTAGCTTCCTAGCTTATAAGGGACGCACCAAGTGGTATCAGAGCCCCTTGGAGGTTAGGTTTGTTCTCTGCTCGTGTCAACTATCTATCACCACCAAACACTTCTTTTCTTTCTATCTGTTGTAAGCCGGCTGGGCCAACCCTTGAATCAAAAAAAAAAAAAGAAAAGAGATCTCTGATCCAAATCAAAAAAAAAAAAAAATAAGAAACATAAGCTGAAGAGAAATCCAGCTAAGGGTGGTAAAGCCAGCTGGTGCCTAAATCTCTTAATACTTTCTATCTAATCACTTTAGGTTGTAGCTAGATCTTAGGTGATTGAGTTTTGATCTAATCTGAACTCTTGGGAAAGTAAGGGAGCAAGCACAGGCAGTAAACTGAGTGAGAGAGGGTTTATTAAACTAACCAATTGTTAAGAGTTTGTTGCAGGAAGATGGCTGAAGAGAGACGTGATGGAGACAATGCAGGAGAGCCAGTCCAGCGAATTGCTCTTGATCAGTTGCAATTCCAAGCTATGATTGCTGAAGTTACACGCCAACTACAAGGGCATGCTGAACAAATATATGCTCATGTTATGGTACGGCCCTGGAATGGCTGTCTCTCCCTGGATCACTTGAAGGGGGCGTGGGTGGATGAAAGGTGATGGAGGTGGTCTTCTCCTTAGAACTATGAGCTGCTCTAAAGATGTTTTGCTACTCCTGAGACACAGGTTCACCCTGCTTGGTGTCTGGATGAATCACAGAAGATCACTCTTCTTATTGTGATAAAAGTTGTTCACTAAGAACAATGATAAGAAAGTCTCCAAGGAGACGGTTGTTGAGCCAACAAAGCTTCAGTTTATTCAATCAATGGTTAATGTTTACATGGAGGCTCGTGGCTACATAAATAATAGAGAGAAAACGAAATCCTAAGCTAAAGAAAACCCTAAACCAAAACCAAATCGGTTTAGTGAAAACCATATCCTAATCCTATTGCTAATTGGTTTATAAATCACCAAACTTAATCCTAATTGGTTTACACTTAATAAAATCATAAATAAACTTAAAATAAACCATCTTGGACGTGCCTTATCCTCTTGGGCCAATCATAATCCAAGCTGGCTTATCTTTCCACTTTTTGGGCCGATAAAGGCCTTTTTCAAACAATTCTTGCTTGGGCTCGATCCATCTTGTTCCAGGTCCGACCAAGTTGCTTCTTATGCTCATTTGAATGATAAAGATCCTTCTCATGTTCCATTTCCAGCTCAGGTTCTTCATGTTCCATTTCCAACTCATTTCTCGCCCATGTCGGTTTGAACAGTGCATTTCTCGATCACACTGAATCGCCCATTCCATTTCCTGTCCAACCAGCTTTCTTCCATCCATTTCCTGGTCAATCAGGTTGCCTACTAGACGTCCATGTTGGTCCATAGTCATTCCTATCTTTATAAAGGCCTCAGCAAGGCCCATAGCCTTCTCTCGGTCCAATACCTCATGAATAAGGCCAATAAGCTGTCCAATGAGTCCATTAAGCTTTCCTATGACCCACTGCCTTTCAAGGACTTGCATTAGCTTCCAGGACATTAATTTGAAGCTTCTCCAGGTCGCACCATTCCCTCCTCCTTTAAAAAGATTTGTCCTCAAATCTTGTTCTTTAAAGATGAATGTACAGTCCAATCTCTGCTGCATTGTTTCTTCTTGGACCAGGGTGTTGTTAATGCTCTTGTGCACGTTTATCTCCCCTCCAGGCTCAAACACAAAGCTTTGTAAAGCCTTCACACGTTCTAGATGCTTCACTGGACAGTGCTTCTTACGAGCAACACATAGAGCAAGCAATTTCTGTTCCTTGTTTAGATCAGATCTCACAGCTTCTGATTGAGCTTCTCTCCACTGATACCCAGCACAAGTCTTGATCTTAAACTTCTGAGAATGTGATCTCAGCTTAGACAAACCAGAAACTAGCATTGGTTCTCTCCTTTGATGCAATAACCCTTCCAAGTCATGCTCCAATGATGCTGCTATTTGGATCAGATTGTTGTTGATGCTTTTATGCAAACACAAGCTTCCTCCTGGTTCAAAAACAATCTGTTGCAACCCTTTGGAAACCCTCAGTTGGTCAACAAAGCTGAACTTAAAATATACCATAGGTCTGATCAGTAAATCACAAGTTAAAGTCTTATTACTTTCTCCTTGATCAACCAAAACAAGTTCCAAATCAGGAGCTGTAGATGACTCTTCAAGCACTCCCTCTTCTTTATTTTTCTGATCAGGCACGTGACTACACCTAGCTGATAATCTCTTCTCCTGTTTCAGAGTGTTTTCCAAGTTGTCTGCTTCACAAAGAGTGGTTGGTTCTGATTCAAAATATTGTTCTCTCTCACCCTGTTTTGCTGCAGTTTCTTCTTTCTTCTCTGCTGGTTCATTCTGGTAGCAACCTAGCTCATCAGCTCTTGATGCTGGACGTGGGACTGACCTCTGATGTGTGTTTTTAATCACAGAAGTGAGTGATTTATCTATGATCTTCATGAGGTGTTCCTTGAACTGTGGGCTTTGCAATTCATCAAGATATGCATTATGTAGTTGCAACTTTCTTTGTTCCTCATGACCACAGTAGGACTTTGGCTCATCTTTGGATTTCCTAACACATCCTTTAGCTTCCCTAGCTTGGAATTGCATTCTTTCAAAGTCAGTTTGCCCATACCTCTTGGCTACAAACCTCTTCTTCATGACAGCCTTCATCTCATACCAAGAAGAAATCTGTTGCTCTCCATATTGTCTCCTAGTATTGGCTGTCTGATACCACCAATCAAGTGCATAGCCACATAAACCAGTAGATGCTAATTGAGCCTGCTTCTCTGCGGTGTACCCCTGACACTTGATAATTAAATCCATCTCCTTTTCCCAATCTAGGTATGTATCTGGATCAAAGTCCCCATTGAAGAGTGGAATCTGGATCTGTTTTCTTCTTCTTTGCAACTCCCTTGTTGCTTTGCGCTCAGCCTTCTCTTCATGACTTCTTTTGCTTTCAAAATAAGACATAGGAGACTGCTGGATATGATAGATTTCGTGCTCCTAGGTGAAAATTCAAACCCTAACCTTCAAGTGGCTCTGATACCACTTGGTACGGCCCTGGATAGGCTGTCTCTCCCTGGATCACTTGAAGGGGGCGTGGGTGGATGAAAGGTGATGGAGGTGGTCTTCTCCTTAGAACTATGAGCTGCTCTAAAGATGTTTTGCTACTCCTGAGACACAGGTTCACCCTGCTTGGTGTCTGGATGAATCACAGAAGATCACTCTTCTTATTGTGATAAAAGTTGTTCACTAAGAACAATGATAAGAAAGTCTCCAAGGAGACAGTTGTTGAGCCAACAAAGCTTCAGTTTATTCAATCAATGGTTAATGATACATGGAGGCTCGTGGCTACATAAATAATAGAGAAGAAAACGAAATCCTAAGCTAAAGAAAACCCTAAATCAAAACCAAATCGGTTTAGTGAAAACCATATCCTAATCCTATTGCTAATTGGTTTATAAATCACCAAACTTAATCCTAATTGGTTTACACTTAATAAAATCATAAATAAACTTAAAATAAACCATCTTGGACGTGCATAATCTTCTTGGGCCATTCATAATCCAAGCTGGCTTGTCTTTCCACTTTTTGGGCCGATAAAGGCCTTTTTCGAACAATTCTTGCTTGGGCTCGATCCATCTTGTTCCAGGTCCGACCAAGTTGCTTCTTATGCTCATTTGAATGATAAAGATCCTTCTCATGTTCCATTTCCAGCTCAGGTTCTTCATGTTCCATTTCCAACTCATTTCTCGCCCATGTCGGTTTGAACAGTGCATTTCTCGATCACACTGAATCGCCCATTCCATTTCCTGTCCAACCAGCTTTCTTCCATCCATTTCCTGGTCAATTAGATTGGTTAGTACACATCCATGCTGGTCCATAGTCATTTCTTTCTTTATAGAGGCCTCATCAAGGCCCATAGCCTTCCCTTGGTCCAATACTTCATGAATAGGGCCAATAAGCTCTCTAGTGAATCCATTAGGCTGTGATATGGCTCTTTGCCTTTCTAGGACATGCATTAGCTTCCAGGACATGAATTTGAAGCTGCTCCAGGTCGCACCATTCCCTCCTCCTTTAAAAAGATTTGTCCTCAAATCTTGTTCTTTAAAGATGAATGTACAGTCCAATCTCAGGTGCTTTGTTTCTTCTTGGACCAGGGTGTTTATTATGCTTTTGTGCACGTTTATCTCCCCTCCAGGCTCAAATACAAAGCTTTGTAAAGCCTTCACACGTTCTAGATGCTTCACTGGACAGTGCTTCTTACAAGCAACACATAGAGCAAGCAATTTCTGCTCCTTGTTTAACTCAGATCTCACAGCTTCTGATTGAGCTTCTCTCCACTGATACCCAGAAAAAGCTTTGATCCTAGACTTCTTGGCAAGTGATATAACCTTAGAGAAACCAGACACTGACGTTGGTTCTTCCTGCTCATGCAATAACCCTTCCAAATCAAGCTTCACTGCTGCTGCTTTTTGGATCAGATTGTTGTTGATGCTTTGATGTAAACACAAGTTTCCTCCTGGTTCAAAAACAATCTGTTGCAACCCTTTGGGAACCCTCAGATGGTCAACAAAGCTGAACTGAAAATATACCATAGATCTGGTCAGTAAATCACAAGTTAAAGTTTTAATACTTTCTCCTTGATCAACCAAAACAAGTTCCAAATCAAGGGCTGTAGATGACTCTTCAAGCACTCCCTCTTCTTTATTTGTCTGATCAGGCACGTGACTACACCTAGCTGATAATCTCTTCTCCTCTCTCAGAGTGTTTTCCAAGTTGTCTGCTTCACAAAGAATGGTTGGTTCTGATTCAAAATATTGTTCTCTTTCACCCTGTTTTGCTGCAGTTTCTTCTTTCTTCTCTGCTGGTTCATTCTGGTAGCAACCTAGCTCATCAGCTCTTGATGCTGGACGTGGGACTGACCTCTGATGTGTGTTTTTAATCACAGAAGTGAGTGATTTATCTATGATCTTCATGAGGTGTTCCTTGAACTGTGGGCTTTGCAATTCATCAAGATATGCATTATGTAGCTGCAACTTTCTTTGTTCCTCATGACCACAGTAGGACTTTGGCTCATCTTTGGATTTCCTAACACATCCTTTAGCTTCCCTAGCTTGGAATTGCATTCTTTCAAAGTCAGTTTGCCCATACCTCTTGGCTACAAACCTCTTCTTCATGACAGCCTTCATCTCATACCAAGAAGAAATCTGTTGCTCTCCATATTGTCTCCTAGTATTGGCTGTCTGATACCACCAATCAAGTGCATAGCCACATAAACCAGTAGATGCTAATTGAGCCTGCTTCTCTGCGGTGTACCCCTGACACTTGATAATTAAATCCATCTCCTTTTCCCAATCTAGGTATGTATCTGGATCAAAGTCCCCATTGAAGAGTGGAATCTGGATCTGTTTTCTTCTTCTTTGCAACTCCCTTGTTGCTTTGCGCTCAGCCTTCTCTTCATGACTTCTTTTGCTTTCAAAATAAGACATAGGAGACTGCTGGATATGATAGATTTCGTGCTCCTAGGTGAAAATTCAAACCCTAACCTTCAAGTGGCTCTGATACCACTTGGTGCAGCCCTGGAATGGCTGTATCTCCCTGGATCTCTTGTCGGTGGGTAGATGCTTTGATAATCCTTGCAAACAGAGAATCAAAGACTCAATCTGCTTCAAGGCTTGTGGATAGATGATAGATGTTGATGATGACTTTGCTAAAGAGCTATGGATTGCTCAGAAGCTGTTTTGCTACTCAAAGACACAGAATCACCCTGTATTGTCTAAGATGGATTCACAAGGAATTCCTTCCTTTAAGTGAGGTCAATGTTCTTAAGCTGAACAGAGAAAGCAAGAGACAAAAGCAAGCAAAGCTGCTGTAAAATTATTAGATTCAAAGTTGTTTCTCTCTTGGCTGCTGCCGTGAGTTTTAACACCAAAACAAGTCTAACCTAACCAAATTGGTTAAGAATTTCGAAATCCCTCCCTAATCCCAATTAAAATTGGTTTACTAATCCTAATTTGTCTCTGGTTTGAATTAAATGAAAACCAATGAAAACCAAATAAGCCCAGCCCAATTACATTGCAATTAAATTAAACCAACAGGCTGGTTTATCTTGAATCTCTCCTCCTGGTCTTGTACCCACGAAATTGGCTAAGTATTTAAGACTCTCCACTTGTACTCTCAGCCTTAATCGAGTTACTGGTCCGGTCCACAAGCTGGCTAGCTCGTCTGGTTCTTCTCTGCTCAAGTCTGGCTCTTCTCTGCTCAAGTCTAGCTCTTCTCTGCTCAAGTCTAGCTCTCCCTCGTCAGACTCACTCAGCTCTCCAATGTCTGTACTCATGGCTACACCATCCCCTCCTCCTTTAAAAAGATTTGTCCTCAAATCCAAGCTCTGTAGGATGATAGAACCTTGATCACTCAACAACAGATTGCATGATCTGGCCTTGGGAGATATGATCACTTCTCTAATCTCTCCAGGGTCAAACACAAAGTATTGCAATCCTTCTTCATGTCTCAACAATATCTTGGAACTTTTCTCATGGCATGTAGCTTCTAAGGTAGATGATTCCTCCACTTTGTTGAGTTTAAAGCTGGCTGCTCCACTCCAGGATGATCCTACACACTTCCTGCTGATGAACATGAGACCATGTACTCTCAGTTTAACCTCCTTATGGTCAGGGGGTAGTGTGGTATGGTCCCCATACTCATCCTCCAGTTCTGGCTTCTCTTTAACCACCACCAGTTCATGTTTAGCTCTGCTCAGCTTGTTCTGATCAGTTATGAACCTGATAAAGGACGTGTTGCCTCCTGCCAAACAGTGCATTT
The DNA here is from genome assembly GCF_000801105.2 of Raphanus sativus. Taxonomy (NCBI): domain Eukaryota; kingdom Viridiplantae; phylum Streptophyta; class Magnoliopsida; order Brassicales; family Brassicaceae; genus Raphanus; species Raphanus sativus. Next base: position 12,467 of record NW_026615674.1, read on the forward strand.
CTCGATCACACTGAACCACTATTCAGTGGTTATTCTCCACTGAATAGTGGTTCCAAATAAAGCTTCTTAGATCGTGGTTCATCCTGGTTTGATAAGAATCATGAAGATAATGGCATATGTCCGAACAGGCTAATCTGGAATCATCTGGATAGAAGGTGGGATATCTTCTTGCTCACAACACTTATGAGATTTATTCAACTTCCTGGTTATTCTCCATTGATTAGTGGTTCCAAATAAAGCTTCTTAGATCGTGGTTCATCGTGGTTTGATAAGAATCATGAAGATATTGCCATATGTCCGAACAGGCTAATCTGGAATCATCTGGATAGAAAGTGGGATATCTTCGTACTCACAACTCCTATGAGATTTATTTAACTTCCTGGTTATATTCTCCACTGAATATTGGTTCCAAATAGAGCTTCTTAGATCGTGGTTCATCCTGGTTTGATAAGAATCATGAATGTTGAGATGAGAGGCTTAAGTAAGAGAAGATGAGGCTAAGTAAGAGATGAGGTTTCTACACTATTTGGGAAATAGTAGATAGTGAATAGTGAATGCACACTATTCACTATTACAAAAGTTACCACAGTGACAATGGTAACTAAGTAAGAAGAAGTGAAGTGAAGCAAAGACACCAAGTGGTGTGGAAGGTTAGGATGCGCAGCTAAGGTTTGGATCACAAACCTTGTGACCGTTTGGAGATAAAGAAGGCGCGCTGTGACAGGCTGTAAAGGCAAAGGTATCTGGTCATGATACCTTTGGCATCAAGCGTGTGTGCAATGTGGTCCAAGTATTCAAACCAGGCGCTCATCCTCTCCTTGACTCTACATGCTTTGAATAGTGATCAGACCACTTTACCTTGTCACAAACCCTCATTAGTTCTCTCTATTTATATTGTAAACACTCTCTGATTAATGATTAAGCAAGCATTGAAAGTCTCTTAGACATTTTAAGAATGGTTCTTAGTCTCTTTGTCTCGGATTAGTCTTTCCTTTACTCAAATCTCTTCTTAATCTCTCTAATCTCTTCTCTAATCTCTATTACTACACTAGATCTCTAGAAATCTTATGGTATCAGAGCCAGGTTGCGCAAAAAGCAACTTGTGTTCTTGAGTGTTCTTGAAGAATCCGGAAGCTAGATCTTTGAAGAACAAGTGTTGGTGTCCGTTGGTGTTTATCTTGGAGATCCAGCTTCAAGAAGGTGTCGGTTGAAGTTTTACCAAGTTCAGAAGTGGTGTTAAGTCTTTGTGGTGTGTTACCGTGAGCTGCAAGGGAAGATCTCTAGGGTTTTCTTGAAGATTCACACTCAAAGCTCAAGTCTTTACAAGCGGTTTGTGTTCAAGGTAAAAGATCAAGTCTTTGTTACAAGTTGCTGAGTTAAGTTGCTAGAGATGGAAGGTAGCATGAACATGAAGGTCTCGGTTACTTTTAAGGGAACCAACTACCTAGTTTGGTCTAGGATGGTTAGGACTGCTGTGGGAAGCAAAGGGCTGTGGAAGCATATTACTCCAGGTGAAGCTCCAAAGCTAATCACTCAAGGAGAAGAAGGAGATGGGAGTTCAGGCAATGCGCTTGAGAAATGGGAGCAAGAGGATTGTATGGTACTATCAGCTCTCCATTCATCCTTGGAGCCGAGTCTGTTGGATGCATACAGCTATTGTGAAACAGCCAAAGAGCTGTGGGATACTTTGAAGAAAGTGTATGGAAACACTTCCAACTTAAGCCGGGTGTTTGAGGTGAAGCAAGCTATCAATGTACTTGTTCAAGAAGACATGGAGTTCACCAAACACCTTGGGAGGTTCAGATCACTCTGGTCAGAGTTGGAGATGCTTAGGCCAAGCACGGTTGATGCGGATGAGTTAAACAAGAGGCGCGAGCAGGATAAGGTCTTTGGGTTGTTGCTGACTTTGAATCCAGCCTATGGTGGTCTCATCCAGCACCTATTGAGAGAAGACACTCTTCCAGATCTTGAGGAAGTGTGTGCTAGGATCCAAAAGGAACAAGGGTCTATCGGTTTGTTTGGAAAGAAGGGAGAACTCTCTCTTGCTAACCATGCATCACACTCGGATCAAGAGGAGACTCCACAAGCAAACAAAGCTGTGCATGGAAAGTATGAGGAGAGGAAGTTCAATGGGAACTGTGACCATTGCAAGAAGCAAGGACACAAGAAAAGCCAGTGTTGGATCCTTCACCCACATCTCAAGCCGGCTAAATTCATGAAGGATAGAGAAGCAAGAGCTCACCTCTCGGATGGAACCAGTGGAGCAAATGGAGCTAGTACAAGCAAGGCACAAGATGGTGAGAAGCGTGAGATAGACAATGGGAAGTCTCTGGTGGCCTATACTGGTGGTTCAAGCAACACCAGTGAGTATGTGACAAGGGCAGACCTAGACTCTCTCATCAAACTCTTTAAGGAGAATGGTAACACCTTTGGGTACTCTTATGGTGCTTCCTTGATTGCTAGAACTGATAGGTTGATAGATAACTCTTGTGATATGCATAATCATCTCAAAGAGTGTGGTATTGATAGCATTGATCATGCATACTACTCGGATCATGCATACAAACCATTCAAACCTTCCAGCATTCTAGCTCATCTTGCTAAGTCTCATTGTCATGCATCTCGGCCTCTCATTATTGATTCTGGTGCATCTCATCACATGATTAGTGATGTTAAGTTGATTAAAAACATTGAGCCTGCTTGTGGAAATGTCATGATTGCTAATGGTGATAAGATTCCTATTAGAGGAGTAGGAATGCTTAAACTGTTTGATAAGGAGTCAAAAGCTCTTTATATGCCTGATTTCACTTCAAACTTGCTTTCGGTTAAGAGATGTGCAACTGATCTTAATTGTAATGTTATCTTCAGTCCTAATGATGTGAAGTTTCAGGATATTAAAAGTAGCAAGATGCTTGGCAAAGGAGTAACCAAGGGAGAGTTATACATGCTTCAAGATCTTACTTCTATTGCAAATTTTAGTTGTTCTTTTTCTTCTGTGTCTACTAGTCTAAGCAAGAATGCATTGTGGCATGCTAGACTAGGACACCCTCATAATAAGGCTTTAAAACTGATGGTGCCAGGTGTTTCTTTTGAGAACAATGATTGTGAAGCTTGTATTTTAGGCAAGCATTGTAAAACTGTTTTTCCCAAATCGTCTACTGTTTATGAAAAGTGTTTTGATCTTATTCATTCTGATGTGTGGACTGCTCCATGCTTGTCTAGGGAAAATCAGAAGTATTATGTCTCTTTCATTGATGAAAAATCCAAATACACCTGGTTAACCTTAATTCCAACCAAAGATAGGGTGCTTGATGCATTTAGAAATTTTCAAGCTTATGTGACTAACCATTATCAAGCCAAGATTAAGATTTTCAGGTCTGATAATGGAGGAGAGTACACAAGTCACGCATTCAAGCAACATCTATCACAACATGGGATACTTCACCAAACGAGCTGTCCTTATACTCCTCAGCAAAATGGTGTTGCTGAAAGGAAGAATAGGCACCTAATGGAAGTCGCCAGATCCTTGATGTTTCAAGCAAATGTACCTAAAAGGTTTTGGAGTGATGCTGTAGTTACTGCTTGTTATCTGATCAACAGGACTCCTACTCTTGTGTTGCATGGGCAATCACCATTTGAAGTCCTGAACAAGTATAAGCCAGTACTGGATCACTTGAAGGTCTTTGGGTGCTTGTGCTATGTGATGGTACCAGGAGAGATGAGAAACAAGCTACAACCGAGAAGCACAAAAGCAATGTTTATTGGGTACTCCACAAGCCAGAAAGGATACAAGTGCTATGATCAAGACACTAGGAGAGTGACAGTCTCTCGGGAGGTGAAGTTTATTGAAGAAAGAGGGTATTATGAGGAGAAGAACCAAGAAGATTTAAAAGACCTCACATCAGATCGAGCTGCTACTTTGAGAGCTATGATGGAGAAACTTGGGATCAATATGACTCAAGAGCAGCAAGGTGGAGGAAGTGCACCTAGAAGTGTACCAAGGGCAAGTGATGATCGGATCCCTCACCTTGACCATGAGGGGGGAAATGAAGCAAGCTCTCTTAACCAAGGAGGGGAAGAGAGTTCTAGGAGTCAAGAAGAGAGCTCTGACTCACATGATCAAGGTGTGGAAGCCACTGATCAAGAAGGTGGAGCTGAAGTAAGTCAGCAAGAAGAGCAAAGAGTTAGTAGTGATGATGCGCAAGAGGAAGCAAGTATACAAGAAGAGGTGCAAGTGCAGGATGAACCAGTTCTAAGGAGAAGCACACGGCTAAGGAAGGATCCTTCCAGTTGGGTAAACACAAGAGTGTACTACAATGCCCAAGCTGTGGAGCATCCTTCTCAAGCTGTATGCTCCTTTGCTCATTATCCGGAAGAGCATTGTGCCTTTCAAGTCAGTTTGGATGAGAGTTATGTTCCAAGGAGCTATGAGGAAGCTATGCTAATACAAGAGTGGAGAGATTCAGTTAATGCTGAGGCAGATGCCATGATCAAGAATGATACATGGTATGAGAGTGCACTACCAAAAGGAAAGAGAGCAGTGTCTAGTAAATGGATCTTCACAATCAAGTATCTTCCAAATGGGAAGATAGATAGGCGCAAGACAAGATTGGTGGCAAGAGGGTTTACTCAAACCTATGGAGAAGACTACATTGATACATTTGCACCAGTTGCCAAGCTCCATACTGTTGAGATGAGAGGCTTAAGCAAGAGAAGATGAGGCTAAGTAAGAGATGAGGTTTCTACACTATTTGGGAAATAATAGATAGTGAATAGTGAATACTCACTATTCACTATTACAAGAGTTACCACAGTGACAATGGTAACTAAGTAAGAAGAAGTGAAGTGAAGCAAAGACACCAAGTGGTGTGGAAGGTTAGGATGCGCAGCTAAGGTTTGGATCACAAACCTTGTGACCGTTTGGAGGAAGAGAAGGCGCGCCATGACAGGCTGTAAAGGCAAAGGTATCTGGTCAAGATACCTTTGGCATCAAGCGTGTGTGCAATGTGGTCCAAGTATTCAAACCAGGCGCTCCTCCTTCTCTTGACTCTACATGCTTTGAATAGTGTTTAGACCACCTTACCTTGTCGCAAACCCTCATTAGTTCTCTCTATATATATTGTAAACACTCTCTGATTAATGTTAAGCAAGTTAGTCTCATTTCTCTCTAGACTTATTCACTATTCACTATTAAATCTGAGAACTCTTCTTGATACTTTAGTCTCTTAATCTCTTTTCAACCTTCTTTAATCTTCATTAACACTCAGATTACACAAAATAATATGGTATCAGAGCCTGGTTGAAAGGATCTGGGTTCGTTTGGACTCTTTGGTGATTCCTTGTGAAGATCCAAAGAGAAGTGTTCTTGAAGTTTGAAGATCAAGTCGGGTTTGAGCTCAAGTTTGTTTCTTTGTGGTGTGAGGAGTTTCTTTGCACAAGTTTGGTTCGGGAAAGCTTAGTAGAAGGTTGTGGATTCAAGTCTGGTTCGTGAGAAGCGGTTTCAAGATCTACAACACAAGTTCAAGGAAGATACAAGACAAAAGGGTTCATCTTGCGACATGGAGAGTGGGATGAACAACAACAACATGAAGATTGCGGTTTGTTTCAAGGGAACAAACTATTTGGTGTGGTCTCGGATGGTGAGAACCACTGTTGGGTGTAAGGGACTTTGGAAGCATATCATACCAGGAGTAGCTCCAAAGCCAAAGCTTATCACACAAGGAGAAGATGGAGAAGAAGCTCCGGATGAAGCCATGGAGAAATGGGAACAAGAAGACATGTTGGTGATGTCTGTGCTACACGCATCACTCGATCCACCCATACTAGAAGCTTACAGCTATTGTGAGACAGCTAAGGAGTTGTGGGACACTCTCAAGAAGGTGTATGGCAATACATCAAACCTTAGCCGAGTGTTTGAGGTAAAGCATGCCATCAATCACTTGGTTCAAGAAGACATGGAGTTCACTAAGCACTTGGGGAGGTTTAGATCACTATGGTCTGAACTAGAGATGCTGAGGCCGAGCACAACTGATGCTGATGAGCTAAACAAAAGAAGGGAGCAAGACAAAGTCTTTGGATTGCTACTTACATTGAACCCGGTCTACAATGGCTTGGTGATGAAGTTGTTAAGAGAAGATAACCTCCCGGATCTTGAAGAAGTGTGTGCTCGGATTCAAAAGGAACAAGGTTCCATAGGGCTGTTCAGCAAGAAGAATGAGCTATCATTGGCAAATCAAGCCACACAAGGAGAGCTAGGAGAAGCTGCTCAAGCAAACAAAGCTGCGCATGGAAAGTATGAGGAGAGGAAGTTCAATGGAACCTGTGACCACTGCAAGAAGCAAGGCCATAAGAAGAGTCAGTGTTGGATTCTCCATCCACACATGAAGCCAGCCAAGTTCTTGAAGGATCGCGAGGCAAGAGAAAGGGCAAACATGTCGGATGGTTCAAGTGGTGGACCAAGTGCAGCAAGTACTAGCAAGAACCATGAGATGATGGAGGGGCGAGACAGTGGTAATGGCAAGTCTCTAGTGGCTTACTCGGGCACTCCTATCATCCACAACAACAATGAGCAAGAGTACCTCAAGAAATCTGACCTTGATGCTCTCATAAAGCTCTTCAAGGATCATGGTAACTTTGGTAACACTCTTGAGTACTCTTTTGGTGCTAGGTTGATAGAATCTCCTATGGAGATCATGAGCATTGATAGGATGCATCCGAGTGTAAAAGAAATGCATAATCATCCTAAGTTTGCTAGTATTGCTAAGACTGATCATGCATTGAAACCATCTAGTATCCTTGCTCTTATTGCCAGTTCTCATGCTGCTAAGCCCTTGATAGTTGATTCTGGTGCATCTCATCATATGATTAGTGATACTAAGTTGATCAAGGACATTCTCCCATATAGTGGTCATGTGATGATAGCAAATGGTGATAGGATTCCTATTAAAGGAATAGGAAGTCTTAAGCTGTTTGATAAAGAGTCTAAAGCTCTTTATATGCCTGATTTCACTTCAAATTTATTATCTGTCAAGAGATGTGCTACTGATTTACAATGCAATGTGATCTTTAGCCCTGATGATGTGAAGTTTCAGGATATTAAAAGCAGCAAGTTGATTGGAAAAGGAGTGACCAAGGGTGATTTGTATTTGCTTGAAGATCTTGCTCCTGTTTCCAATTTTAGCTGCTCGTTTACCTCTTTTCCCACTTCTAGTTTGAGTAAAAATGCATTGTGGCATTCTAGACTAGGACACCCTCATAATAAGGCTTTTAAACTGATGTTGCCAGGTGTTTCTTTTGAGAATAATGATTGTGAAGCTTGTATTTTGGGCAAGCATTGTAAAACTGTGTTTTCAAACTCTTCTACTGTTTATGAGAACTGCTTTGATCTTATTCACTCTGATGTTTGGACCTCTCCTTGCTTGTCTAGAGATAATTATAAGTATTATGTCACTTTCATTGATGAAAAATCCAAATACACCTGGCTAACACTCATTCCAACCAAAGATAGGGTTCTTGATGCATTTAAAAATTTTCAAGCTTATGTAACTAACCAATATCATGCCAAGATAAAGATTTTCAGGTCTGATAATGGAGGAGAGTACACTAGCAATGCATTCAAGCAACATCTAGCACAGCATGGGATCTTGCATCAAACGAGTTGTCCATACACTCCACAGCAAAATGGAGTTGCTGAGAGGAAGAATAGACATCTCATGGAGGTAGCAAGAACAATGATGCTTCAGTCTAGAGTTCCTAAGAAGTTCTGGAGTGATGCTGTGACTACTGCTTGTTACTTGATCAACCGAACCCCTACTTTGGTGCTGCAAGGGAAAGCTCCTTTTGAGGTATTGAACAAGTACAAACCCTCTTTGGAGCATATGAGAGTGTTTGGTTGCCTTTGTTATGTGATGGTGCCCGGAGAGATGAGAAACAAACTTGAAGCTAGGAGTGTGAAGGCTATGTTTATTGGGTATTCCTCAAGTCAAAAGGGGTACAAGTGTTATGATTCTGACACAAGAAGAGTGTTAGTATCAAGAGAAGTCAAGTTCATAGAAGAAAGAGGTTACTATGAGGAGCAGAATCAGGAAGACTTGAAGGATCTTACCTCGGATAGAGCTTCTACATTGAGAACCATCTTGGAGGGTCTTGGAATCAACATGACCCAGGATCAGAATATGGGATCAGCATCAAGAGAGCAGGGAGTGCCTGGTCCGAGTCAACATAGTGTTGAAATAAATAAAGGAATGACCAGAAGAAGAAGAAGCTGGTTGATGATCCAAAGAGAATTCATCAAGAGAAGCCAATTTGGTTCTGTTTGTGCAGTCTTGCTCCACAAGCTACTATCTTGACCTAACTTACCTTTCAAGGCAAGAAAGGAGTTTGGAGACTTAATATGGACGTGGGAAACACTGAGATGTCAAGGAAACATGTTTGAATTAAAATAAGAGAGCCTGGTTTGAATTTGAAAAGAAGAAGTCACATGTTGCTTAAGAGAAGCAGCTGGACCTGTCACTTTCACTCAACCAGGCTGTGTAAACCTCTCTCCTGTCACTCTCACTCCCTCTGGTCGAGATTAACCTTGGCTGCATCCTTCTGGCTTCATCAGAAACCCCACAATAATATTTGTTTAGTCATTCCCTTGTTTAATCATTGTTTATTGTAAGTGATTGTCTATTTAAAGACTTCACCACCTCTTGTAACATTTATCAAGTATCAATACAAGTTTCTTTCAGTCTAATTTCGTGGCTCTCTCTCCTTGCTTGTGTCTAAACAATATTCACAATGTAAGGAGTTTAGAGTTATGGTTTAGAGGCTGCCTTAACTCTCTTTCTCTTAAGGCAGCCTAATACTTGTAAAACTCTCTCTAAACTCTTCTTTAACTTCTCTTAAGCTCTAGATTACTGATTCTGATTCTCATTCTTCTTAAGTGAACAAACTAAAAGTGTTGTGTCACTCTTCAAGAATTAGATTCAAACTAGAGATCTTTGCCACACATAACCAGTTTACTATCTAGGATTTTGGTTATAGTGTAGGCTGCTTCATATAACCAGTGTACTCTCTAGGACATTTGGTTGTATTGTTAAGCTGTAAGAGGATTCAATCATCAGATGATTGTCTCGTCCTTTTAATGGTGAGTTCCTGTTGCTTGGTTGAAGGGGATTCAGTTACAAGTTAACTGAATACTCTCTTGACATGAGGCAAACACTCATGAATTCCAACATGGTATCAGAGCCTAGTTGCTCTCTTGGGCTGAACTCACTCTGTTCTACTTCATCCTGAAGCTCTTTCTCTCTCACTTTGAAATTGTTTTTGATGAGCTGTTTGGCTAGGATTCAAAACATGAGCAGTAGAGAGGTTAGATGAAGTATGTTTTTCAAAATTCAGGATGCAATCTTTAAATGTTTTTTTTTTAAATCAATGACTCTCCCCTTGATCTCCTCATTGTTTAAGGTTTGGATGAAAAACTGAAATATGTTGTTACCAGCCTGAGGGAGGGAGAAAAGATTATTCTTGCATCTTGAAATCACTTAAAAAAAAAGATTTCTGAAAAATGTTTTTGAACAGATTCTTGAGTAATCTGATTCTGAAAAATGTTTTAGAAATATTTGACCAGTGGACAAACTGTTTTGATCCATTGGTGTCTTTGTTGTGTGAGCCATAGAAAACACTTGTTTATGTGTTATTCTGATGGTTCCCTTGTTGCAAGCCCTGGAAAACATCAGTTCATGAGTTATTCCAGTGGTACTTTTCTAAGATCAGTGAGTAAATTAATTGTTCAATGGTCCATTGTGTTTCAGCTACTAAAGCACCAAACTCATGAGGAGTATTGGTTGCTCCTGGCTGTTAATGCTTCCGCAAAACTCAAGAAAACAGAGCAAAACTCTGTCCATTAGAACTCTTGAGCAAACTCTCTATTCTCTCTTTTCTAATTCTTTGATTCTCAGATTGCCCATGTTGATCAGAGCCTGCACAAGATGCATATTCCTGACCATGGAGAAATAATTTCTGAGTAGACCAGGAGGCTTAAAAGCTCATATCAAGCTTGTCTCCTCCCCTATACTCGGATTCAAGCTTGAGGGGGGCTGTAAATGAGCTTCCATGGCCTGTCTAGAAGCCACTGCAAGAAGAATTCAACAAGGACAGCAACAACTTGGTGTTAGAACAGATGGCCATCAGAGACTACTTGACAAGAATATCAGGTGGAGAGCCAAGCTGATTGGAATGCTATGAATCAGCCCAAGGCATGGAGTTAGAACAGTTACCTTCTGGTTGGGAAGCTATGGATCAGCTTCTACAAGAAGTTAGAACAGTTACCTTCAGTTGGGAAGCTATGAATCAGCCCATAGCATGTGTGCTTGTACCTGGTTGATGAAGCTTGTGGTCTCAAGGCTTTGGTGATCATCATTGGCTCTCATCTTCCAAGCTTGACCACATATTCTTATTCTTAGGTCAAGCTTGAGGAGGGGTGTTAATATGAGAAGCCAATGTCCATTCAACTTATGCAAGGGAAGTACCTTAATTAATACTTATGCTTATGATTGAATAGGTTTGCCCCTTGAGAATTGATGCATGTGTGTGTGCATTGTTTGAATCAGGGACTTGGAGCTCATAATGGAGAGTCTGGTCGTGGATCAAACCCTTTGATGATGGCAAGAGGTCAGAAGAAAGGGGGGAGACAAAGAACCAGCAACATGGAGAGTTCCAAGCAGTTTTGAGTGTGAAGCAAGGAAGGCATTGGTGCCAGCTTCCAATTGAAGTAAGGCCATGATCCAGGGTTTATGAGTCCCTAAACTTGATCATAAGACTCATAAACCCACTGGCCAATCCCTAGGCTGAGGGTAGTTGCACTCTTTTTCCCTAAGTGATGGTTTTATCCCATGAGGTTTTCCACACTTAGGTTTTTAATGAGGCAAGTGCTCTCAGTTCCAAGCTTGCCCAAGGATCTCCTATGGTCAAGCTTGAGGGGGAGTGTTGAAATAAATAAAGGAATGACCAGAAGAAGAAGAAGCTGGTTGATGATCCAAAGAGAATTCATCAAGAGAAGCCAATTTGGTTCTGTTTGTGCAGTCTTGCTCCACAAGCTACTATCTTGACCTAACTTACCTTTCAAGGCAAGAAAGGAGTTTGGAGACTTAATATGGACGTGGGAAACACTGAGATGTCAAGGAAACATGTTTGAATTAAAATAAGAGAGCCTGGTTTGAATTTGAAAAGAAGAAGTCACATGTTGCTTAAGAGAAGCAGCTGGACCTGTCACTTTCACTCAACCAGGCTGTGTAAACCTCTCTCCTGTCACTCTCACTCCCTCTGGTCGAGATTAACCTTGGCTGCATCCTTCTGGCTTCATCAGAAACCCCACAATAATATTTGTTTAGTCATTCCCTTGTTTAATCATTGTTTATTGTAAGTGATTGTCTATTTAAAGACTTCACCACCTCTTGTAACATTTATCAAGTATCAATACAAGTTTCTTTCAGTCTAATTTCGTGGCTCTCTCTCCCTTGCTTGTGTCTAAACAATATTCACAATGTAAGGAGTTTAGAGTTATGGTTTAGAGGCTGCCTTAACTCTCTTTCTCTTAAGGCAGCCTAATACTTGTAAAACTCTCTCTAAACTCTTCTTTAACTTCTCTTAAGCTCTAGATTACTGATTCTGATTCTCATTCTTCTTAAGTGAACAAACTAAAAGTGTTGTGTCACTCTTCAAGAATTAGATTCAAACTAGAGATCTTTGCCACACATAACCAGTTTACTATCTAGGATTTTGGTTATAGTGTAGGCTGCTTCATATAACCAGTGTACTCTCTAGGACATTTGGTTGTATTGTTAAGCTGTAAGAGGATTCAATCATCAGATGATTGTCTCGTCCTTTTAATGGTGAGTTCCTGTTGCTTGGTTGAAGGGGATTCAGTTACAAGTTAACTGAATACTCTCTTGACATGAGGCAAACACTCATGAATTCCAACACATAGTCCCCACCTTGATCATGTGGGGGGGAATGAAACCAGAGAGAGTTCAGCAAGTGAAACCAGAGAGAGCTCAAGTGGAGAGGAAAGCTCTGGTTCTCATGATCAAGGTGTGGAGCCGAGTGATCAACATGGTGGAGCTGAAGAAAGTCAGCTTGAAGGGAGTGGAGATACACAAGAGAGTTCACCTCAGCATGGAGATCAACATGGAGATCAAGTACCATTGCAAGAGCAGGAACCAGAACCAATCTTGAGAAGGAGTACACGAGTTAAGAGGGATGCTTCCAACTGGGTAAACACGAGAGTGTACTACAATGCCCAAGCTGTGGAGCATCCTTCCCAAGCTGTGTGTTCTTTTGCCCACTTCCCGGAAGAACATTGTGCATTTCAAGTAAGCTTGGATGAGAGGTATGTACCAAGAAGCTTTGAGGAAGCTATGCTGATCCAAGAATGGAGAGACTCAGTCAATGCCGAGGCTGATGCAATGATCAAGAATGACACATGGTATGAGAGTTCCTTACCTAAAGGGAAGAGAGCTGTTTCAAGTAAATGGATCTTCACTATCAAGTATCTTCCAAATGGAAAGATAGACAGGCGCAAGACAAGATTGGTGGCAAGAGGATTTACTCAGACCTATGGAGAAGATTACATTGATACATTTGCTCCAGTGGCTAAACTCCATACAATCCGAGTGGTTCTCTCTTTGGCAGTAAATCTAGAGTGGGATCTATGGCAAATGGATGTGAAGAATGCTTTTCTACAAGGAGAACTTGAAGATGAAGTGTATATGTTGCCACCACCTGGTCTTGAGCATCTAGTGAAGAAGGGAAATGTTTTGAGATTGAAGAAAGCTATCTATGGTCTCAAACAATCTCCTAGAGCTTGGTACCACAAGCTGAGCACAACCTTGAATGGGAGAGGGTTCAGGAAGTCAGAACTTGATCATACTCTTTTTACATTGGTTACCCCCTCAGGTATCATTGTAATTCTTGTATATGTTGATGATATTATCATCACTGGTTCTGATAAAACAGGTATCAAGGAGACTAAGGAGTTTCTCAAATCTGTCTTTGATATCAAAGATTTAGGAGAGATGAAATACTTCCTTGGTATTGAGTTGTGTAGAGCCAAGGAGGGATTGTTTATCTCTCAAAGGAAATATACACTTGATCTGTTGAAAGATGCAGGTGCATATGGAGGCAAAGTGGCTAAAATGCCTATGGAGGATGGGTACAAGGTCCCACGTGAGGGGGAGATTGAAGATAGCAAGCTCTTCCATGATCCAAAGCTTTATAGAAAGCTTGTTGGTAAGTTAATCTATTTAACCATAACTCGGCCTGACATTTGTTTTGCTGTGAATCAGGTAAGTCAGCATATGCAAGCTCCAAAAGAACACCATTGGAGAATGGTAGAGAGGTTGCTGATGTATCTGAATGGAACTCAAGGTCTTGGAGTTTGGATGGGTTGCAACAAGAGTACAGAAGTGGTGGGCTATTGTGATGCTGATTGGGCAGGAGATAGAGCTGATAGAAGATCAACCACTGGCTACTGTACTTTCATTGGTGGGAACTTGGTTACTTGGAAGAGTAAGAAGCAAAAGGTGGTCTCATGTTCTAGTGCAGAAGCCGAGTACAGAGCCATGCTGAAGCTAACCAATGAGCTTGTATGGATCAAGGGAATTCTGAAGCACTTAGAGATTGATCAAGCTACACCAATGACTATGCACTGTGATAACCAAGCAGCTATCCACATTGCATCCAACTCAGTGTTCCATGAGAGGACCAAGCACATAGAGGTTGATTGTCACAAGGTCAGACAGATGATAGTACTTGGAGTGATCCTGCCATGTTACACCAGAAGTGAGGATCAGTTGGCTGATGTGTTCACCAAGGCTGCGAGGCAGAAGACAATGGAGTCCATCCACATCAGGCTGGGCCTCATTGATCTGAGTAAGAGAAGCTGATCCCCTTGCTGTGAGGTCTTCACTCTTTTTCCCTCATCAAGGTTTTGTCCCAATGGGTTTTCCTTGGTGAGGTTTTTAATGAGGAAGATCTCATAGCATTCCAAGCTTGACTTGTTCTACATGGTCAAGCTTGAGGGGGAGTGTTGAGATGAGAGGCTTAAGCAAGAGAAGATGAGGCTAAGTAAGAGATGAGGTTTCTACACTATTTGGGAAATAATAGATAGTGAATAGTGAATACTCACTATTCACTATTACAAGAGTTACCACAGTGACAATGGTAACTAAGTAAGAAGAAGTGAAGTGAAGCAAAGACACCAAGTGGTGTGGAAGGTTAGGATGCGCAGCTAAGGTTTGGATCACAAACCTTGTGACCGTTTGGAGGAAGAGAAGGCGCGCCATGACAGGCTGTAAAGGCAAAGGTATCTGGTCAAGATACCTTTGGCATCAAGCGTGTGTGCAATGTGGTCCAAGTATTCAAACCAGGCGCTCCTCCTTCTCTTGACTCTACATGCTTTGAATAGTGTTTAGACCACCTTACCTTGTCGCAAACCCTCATTAGTTCTCTCTATATATATTGTAAACACTCTCTGATTAATGTTAAGCAAGTTAGTCTCATTTCTCTCTAGACTTATTCACTATTCACTATTAAATCTGAGAACTCTTCTTGATACTTTAGTCTCTTAATCTCTTTTCAACCTTCTTTAATCTTCATTAACACTCAGATTACACAAAATAATAATTATCTTCATGATTCTTATCAAACCAGGATGAACCACGATCTAAGAAGCTTTATTTGGAACCACTAATCAGTGGAGAATAACCAGGAAGTTGAATAAATCTCATAAGTGTTGTGAGCAAGAAGATATCCCACTTTCTATCCAGATGATTCCAGATTAGCCTGTTCGGACATATGGCAATATCTTCATGATTCTTATCAACCAGGATGAACCACGATCTAAGAAGCTTTATTTGGAACCACTAATCAGTGGAGAATAACCAGGAAGTTGAATAAATCTCATAGGAGTTGTGAGTAAGAAGATATCCCACTTTCTATCCAGATTTCCAGATTAGCCTGTTCGGACATATGGCAATATCTTCATGATTCTTATCAAACCAGGATGAAACCGATCTAAGAAGCTTTATTGGAACCACTAATCAGTGGAGAATAACCAGGAAGTTGAATAAATCTCATAGGTGTTGTGAGTAAGAAGATATCCCACTTCTATCTAGATGATTCCAGATTAGCCTGTTCAGACATATGCCATTATCTTCATGATTCTTATCAAACCAGGATGAACACGATCTAAGAAGCTTTATTTGGAACCACTAATCAGTGGAGATAACCAGGAAGTTGAATAAATCTCATAGGAGTTGTGAGCAAGAAGATATCCACTTTCTATCCAGATGATTCCAGATTAGCCTGTTCGGACATATGGCAATATCTTCATGATTCTTATCAAACCAGGATGAACCACGATCTAAGAAGCTTTATTTGGAACCACTAATCAGTGGAGAATAACCAGGAAGTTGAATAAATCTCATAGGAGTTGTGAGTAAGAAGATATCCACTTTCTATCCAGATGATTCCAGATTAGCCTGTTCGGACATATGGCAATATCTTCATGATTCTTATCAAACCAGGATGAACCAATCTAAAGAAGCTTTATTTGGAACCACTAATCAGTGGAGAATAACCAGGAAGTTGAATAAATCTCATAGGAGTTGTGAGTAAGAAGATATCCACTTTCTATCCAGATGATTCCAGATTAGCCTGTTCGGACATATGGCAATATCTTCATGATTCTTATCAAACCAGGATGAACCACGATCTAAGAAGCTTTATTTGGAACCACTAATCAGTGGAGAATAACCAGGAAGTTGAATAAATCTCATAAGTTTGTGAGAAGAAGATATCCCACCTTCTATCCAGATGATTCCAGATTAGCCTGTTCGGACATATGCATTATCTTCATGATTTTATCAACCAGGATGAACCACGATCTAAGAAGCTTTATTTGGAACCACTAATCAGTGGAGAATACCAGGAAGTTGAATAAATCTCATAGGAGTTGTGAGTAAGAAGATATCCCACTTTCTATCCAGATGATTCCAGATTAGCCTGTTCGGACATATGGCATATCTTCATGATTCTTATCAACCAGGATGACCACGATATAAGAAGCTTTATTGGGAACACTAATCAGTGGAGAATAACCAGGAAGTTGAATAAATCTCATAGGAGTTGTGAGTAAGAAGATATCCCACTTTCTTCCAGATGATTCCAGATTAGCCTGTTCGGACATATGGCATATCTTCATGATTCTTATCAAACCAGGATGAACCACGATCTAAGAAGCTTTATTTGGAACACTAATCAGTGGAGAATAACCAGGAAGTTGAATAAATCTCATAAGTGTTGTGAGCAAGAAGATATCCCACTTTCTATCCAGATGATTCCAGATTAGCCTGTTCGGACATATGCATTATCTTTGATTCTTATCAAACCAGGATGAACCACGATCTAAGAAGCTTTATTTGGAACCACTAATCAGTGGAGAATAACCAGGAAGTTGAATAAATCTCATAGGAGTTGTGAGTAAGAAGATATCCCACTTTCTATCCAGATGATTCCAGATTAGCCTGTTCGGACATATGCAATATCTTCATGATTCTTATCAAACCAGGATGAACACGATCTAAGAAGCTTTATTTGGAACCACTAATCAGTGGAGAATAACCAGGAAGTTGAATAAATCTCATAAGTGTTGTGAGCAAGAAGATATCCCACTTTCTATCCAGATGATTCCAGATTAGCCTGTTCGGACATATGCCAATCTTCATGATTCTTATCAACCAGGATGAACCACGATCTAAGAAGCTTTATTTGGAACCACTAATCAGTGGAGAATAACCAGGAAGTTGAATAAATCTCATAAGTGTTGTGAGCAAGAAGATATCCCACTTCTATCCAGATGATTCCAGATTAGCCTGTTCGGACATATGCCATTATCTTCATGATTCTTATCAAACCAGGATGAACCACGATCTAAGAAGCTTTATTTGGAACCACTAATCAGTGGAGAATAACCAGGAAGTTGAATAAATCTCATAAGTGTTGTGAGCAAGAAGATATCCCACTTCTATCCAGATGATTCCAGATTAGCCTGTTCGGACATATGCATTATCTTCATGATTCTTATCAACCAGGATGAACCACGATCTAAGAAGCTTTATTTGGAACCACTAATCAGTGGAGAATAACCAGGAAGTTGAATAAATCTCATAGGAGTTGTGAGTAAGAAGATATCCCACTTTCTATCCAGATGATTCCAGATTAGCCTGTTCGGACATATGGCATATCTTCATGATTCTTATCAAACCAGGATGAACCACGATCTAAGAAGCTTTATTTGGAACCACTAATCAGTGGAGAATACCAGGAAGTTGAATAAATCTCATAAGTGTTGTGAGTAAGAAGATATCCACCTTCTATCCAGATGATTCCAGATTAGCCTGTTCGGACATATGCCATTATCTTCATGATTCTTATCAAACCAGGATGAACACGATCTAAGAAGCTTTATTTGGAACCACTAATCAGTGGAGAATAACCAGGAAGTTGAATAAATCTCATAGGAGTTGTGAGTAAGAAGATATCCCACTTTCTATCCAGATGATTCCAGATTAGCCTGTTCGGACATATGGCATTATCTTCATGATTCTTATCAAACAGGATGAACCACGATCTAAGAGCTTTATTTGGAACCACTAATCAGTGGAGAATAACCAGGAAGTTGAATAAATCTCATAGGAGTTGTGAGTAAGAAGATATCCCACTTTCTATCCAGATGATTCCAGATTAGCCTGTTCGGACATATGGCAATATCTTCATGATTCTTATCAAACCAGGATGAACCACGATCTAAGAAGCTTTATTTGGAACCACTAATCAGTGGAGAATAACCAGGAAGTTGAATAAATCTCATAAGTGTTGTGAGCAAGAAGATATCCCACTTTCTATCCAGATGATTCCAGATTAGCCTGTTCGGACATATGGCAATATCTTCATGATTCTTATCAAACCAGGATGAACCACGATCTAAGAAGCTTTATTTGGAACCACTAATCAGTGGAGAATAACCAGGAAGTTGAATAAATCTCATAGGAGTTGTGAGTAAGAAGATATCCACTTTCTATCAGATGATTCCAGATTAGCCTGTTCGGACATATGCAATATCTTCATGATTCTTATCAAACCAGGATGAACCGATCTAAGAAGCTTTATTTGGAACCACTAATCAGTGGAGAATAACCAGGAAGTTGAATAAATCTCATAGGAGTTGTGAGTAAGAAGATATCCCTTTCTATCCAGATGATTCCAGATTAGCTGTTCGGACATATGGCAATATCTTCATGATTCTTATCAAACCAGGATGAACCACGATCTAAGAAGCTTTATTTGGAACTTAATCAGTTGAGAATAACCAGGAAGTTGAATAATCTCATAGGAGTTGTGATTAAGAAGATATCCCACTTTCTATCCAGATGATTCCAGATTAGCTGTTCGGACATATGGCAAATCTTCATGATTCTTATCAAACCAGGATGAACCATAATATAAGAAGCTTGATTGGGAACACTAATCAGTGGAGAATAACCAGGAAGTTGAATAAATCTCATAGGAGTTGTGAGTAAGAAGATATGTGTCTTGACAAGCAATGGAACTAAAGATATGGAACAGCTTGAACAGAGCTTAAGGAAGTGGAAGAAAGAACCATGGAGCAGCTTGACCTGAGGAAACAAATGGCAAGGACTTAGAATACCAGCTGGTCAATGACTAGATCCAAGCAAGCCAGAATTCAAGTCAAGCTTTTCCATAAATCTTATACACTATCCAGGGCCGTCTAGAGTGTGCTTATCCAACTACTCTGGTTGTGGATTCAAGCCGTCTAAGAATTCATCAAGAGAGGTGTTGTGACTTGCACTCTTTTTCCTTGGTTTGGTTTTGTCCCATTGGGTTTTTCCAACAGGTTTTTATGAGGCTTGGACACAACACTTATACGATAGCCTCTTGATGAAACCATGCCATTTCTCTTATTTTCTAGTCTATTTTCGGATTTAAAACTTGGTCTTTGTTTAGGTTTTCAAGAGAACCTTAGTTTTAAGTATTTTGTGTGTTTCCAAGAAGCTGTGCATGTACAGACTTCTTGCCTATATATTATGTGGTGCGACCTGGAGAAGCTTCAAATTAATGTCCTGGAAGCTAATGCAAGTACTTGAAAGGCAGTGGATCACAGGAAAGCTTAATGGACTCATTGGACAGCTTATTGGCCTTATTCATGAGGTATTGGACCGAGAGAAGGCTATGGGCCTTGATGAGGCCTTTATAAAGATAGGAATGACTATGGACCAACATGGACGTCTAGTATGCAACCTTATTGACCAGGAAATGGATGGAAGAAAGCTGGTTGGACAGGAAATGGAATGGGTGATTCAGTGTGATCGAGAAATGCACTGTTCAAACCGACATGGGCGAGAAATGAGTTGGAAATGGAAGATGAAGAACCAGAGCTGGAAATGGAACATGAGAAGGATCTTTATCATTCAAATGAGCATAAGAAGCAACTTGGTCGGACCTGGAACAAGATGGATCGAGCCCAAGCAAGAATTGTTCGAAAAAGGCCTTTATCGGCCCAAAAAGTGGAAAGACAAGCCAGCTTGGATTATGATTGGCCCAAGAGGATAAGGCACGTCCAAGATGGTTTATTTTAAGTTTATTTATGATTTTATTAAGTGTAAACCAATTAGGATTAAGTTTGGTGATTTATAAACCAATTAGCAATAGGATTAGGATATGGTTTTCACTAAACCGATTTGGTTTTGGTTTAGGGTTTTCTTTAGCTTAGGATTTCGTTTTCTTCTCTATTATTTATGTAGCCACGAGCCTCCATGTAAACATTAACCATTGATTGAATAAACTGAAGCTTTGTTGGCTCAACAACTGTCTCCTTGGAGACTTTCTTATCATTGTTCTTAGTGAACAACTTTTATCACAATAAGAAGAGTGATCTTCTGTGATTCATCCAGACACCAAGCAGGGTGAACCTGTGTCTCAGGAGTAGCAAAACATCTTTAGAGCAGCTCATAGTTCTAAGGAGAAGACCACCTCCATCACCTTTCATCCACCCACGCCCCCTTCAAGTGATCCAGGGAGAGACAGCCTATCCAGGGCCGTACCAAGTGGTATCAGAGCCACTTGAAGGTTAGGGTTTGAAGTTTTAACCTAGGAGCACGAAATTTAGTAGTTTACAAGCATCTTTGATGGCTAGATATGAAGAAAAGCTCACAATTCCATCCTTCTATGGAGAATTTGATCCAGATACATACCTAGGTTGGGAAAAGAAGATGGACTTAATTATTAAGTGTCAGGGGTATACAGCAGAGAGGCAAGTTCAGCTAGCAACTACTGGATTATCTGGATATGCACTTGATTGGTGGTATCAGCTTGCTAACCATAGGAGACACACTGGAGAGTTTCAAGTCTCTTCTTGGTTTGAGATGAAGGCTGTCATGAAGAAAAGGTTTGTAGCCAAGAGGTATGGTCAACTTGATCTGGAAAGGTTACAGAGCCAATCAAGGTCAGTTAGGGCACGCCCTAGAGCATCCAGAGATGAGAAAAAGGTCTGTTATGGTCGTGGAGATCAAAAGAAAAGTGATCAATTTGGTTACTTGCACAGCCAACAATTCCAAGATGTAAACAGGCAAGAGATACAAGAAGCAGTCAATGCTTTAGTACAAGATCAGCAAAGGAGGCCAGATTATGATACAATTAAACCCCCTGCCATACAACCACCTGAAGGAGACAAACAACTAGTTGATAAGTTTGGTTCCTGGTCTACTCAACAGATCATCAGCAAGAACACAAAACAAACTTCTCTTAAGCCAGTCTCAAAACCAGTTACAAAGGTTCCTGAGAGTGCACAAGAACCAGCCACTCCTTGTCAAGGAGATTACTTGGATAATCATCTGAAACAAGAGGAGATATCATCAGTTACATGTGATCACGTGCCTGGTCAAAACCAAGCTGAAGAAGGAGTGCTTAATGGATCACCTAAAGCTCATGAATTTGCAATTACAACTGTGGTTGAAAAAGGTGATATCATTGAATCTTTTTCTTGTGATCTACTGACCAAACCTATTGTATGGTTTAAGACCAGCATAGTGGAGCATCTGAGGTTTGTTATGGGGCTGCAACACCTTGTTTTTGAACCAGGAGGAAACTTGTGTTTACATCAAAGCATCAACAACAATCTGATCCAAAAAACAGCAGCAGTGAAGCTTGATTTGGAAGGGTTATTGCATGAGCAGGAAGAACCAACGTCAGTTTCTGGTTTCTCTAAGGTTATATCACATTCTCAGAAGTTTAAGATCAAGACTTGTGCTGGGTATCAGTGGAGAGAAGCTCAATCAGAAGCTGTGAGATCTGATCTAAACAAGGAACAGAAATTGCTTGCTCTATGTGTTGCTCGTAAGAAGCACTGTCCAGTGAAGCATCTAGAACGTGTGAAGGCTTTGCAAAGCTTTGTGTTTGAGCCTGGAGGGGAGATAAACGTGCACAAGAGCATTAACAACACCCTGGTCCAAGAAGAAACAATGCAGCAGAGATTGGACTGTACATTCATCTTCAAAGAACAAGATTTGAGGACAAATCTTTTTAAAGGAGGAGGGAATGGTGCGACCTGGAGAAGCTTCAAATTAATGTCCTGGAAGCTAATGCAAGTCCTTGAAAGGCAGTGGGTCACAGGAAAGCTTAATGGACTCATTGGACAGCTTATTGGCCTTATTCATGAGGTATTGGACCGAGAGAAGGCTATGGGCCTTGATGAGGCCTTTATAAAGATAGGAATGACTATGGACCAACATGGACGTCTAGTATGCAACCTTATTGACCAGGAAATGGATGGAAGAAAGCTGGTTGGACAGGAAATGGAATGGGTGATTCAGTGTGATCGAGAAATGCACTGTTCAAACCGACATGGGCGAGAAATGAGTTGGAAATGGAAGATGAAGAACCAGAGCTGGAAATGGAACATGAGAAGGATCTTTATCATTCAAATGAGCATAAGAAGCAACTTGGTCGGACCTGGAACAAGATGGATCGAGCCCAAGCAAGAATTGTTCGAAAAAGGCCTTTATCGGCCCAAAAAGTGGAAAGACAAGCCAGCTTGGATTATGATTGGCCCAAGAATATTATGCACGTCCAAGATGGTTTATTTTAAGTTTATTTATGATTTTATTAAGTGTAAACCAATTAGGATTAAGTTTGGTGATTTATAAACCAATTAGCAATAGGATTAGGATATGGTTTTCACTAAACCGATTTGGTTTTGGTTTAGGGTTTTCTTTAGCTTAGGATTTCGTTTTCTTCTCTATTATTTATGTAGCCACGAGCCTCCATGTAAACATTAACCATTGATTGAATAAACTGAAGCTTTGTTGGCTCAACAACTGTCTCCTTGGAGACTTTCTTATCATTGTTCTTAGTGAACAACTTTTATCACAATAAGAAGAGTGATCTTCTGTGATTCATCCAGACACCAAGCAGGGTGAACCTGTGTCTCAGGAGTAGCAAAACATCTTTAGAGCAGCTCATAGTTCTAAGGAGAAGACCATCTCCATCACCTTTCATCCACCCACGCCCCCTTCAAGTGATCCAGGGAGAGACAGCCTATCCAGGGCCGTACCAAGTGGTATCAGAGCAAGAATTGTTCGAAAAAGGCCTATCAAGTGCATATCCAGATACATACCTAGGTTGGGAAAAGAAGATGGACTTAATTATTAAGTGTCAGGGGTATACAGCAGAGAGGCAAGTTCAGCTAGCAACTACTGGATTATCTGGATATGCACTTGATTGGTGGTATCAGCTTGCTAACCATAGGAGACACACTGGAGAGTTTCAAGTCTCTTCTTGGTTTGAGATGAAGGCTGTCATGAAAAAAAGGTTTGTAGCCAAGAGGTATGGTCAACTTGATCTGGAAAGGTTACAGAGCCAATCAAGGTCAGTTAGGGCACGCCCTAGAGCATCCAGAGATGAGAAAAAGGTCTGTTATGGTCGTGGAGATCAAAAGAAAAGTGATCAATTTGGTTACTTGCACAGCCAACAATTCCAAGATGTAAACAGGCAAGAGATACAAGAAGCAGTCAATGCTTTAGTACAAGATCAGCAAAGGAGGCCAGATTATGATACAATTAAACCCCCTGCCATACAACCATCTGAAGGAGACAAACAACTAGTTGATAAGTTTGGTTCCTGGTCTACTCAACAGATCATCAGCAAGAACACAAAACAAACTTCTCTTAAGCCAGTCTCAAAACCAGTTACAAAGGTTCCTGAGAGTGCACAAGAACCAGCCACTCCTTGTCAAGGAGATTACTTGGATAATCATCTGAAACAAGAGGAGATATCATCAGTTACATGTGATCACGTGCCTGGTCAAAACCAAGCTGAAGAAGGAGTGCTTAATGGATCACCTAAAGCTCATGAATTTGCAATTACAACTGTGGTTGAAAAAGGTGATATCATTGAATCTTTTTCTTGTGATCTACTGACCAAACCTATTGTATGGTTTAAGACCAGCATAGTGGAGCATCTGAGGTTTGTTATGGGGCTGCAACACCTTGTTTTTGAACCAGGAGGAAACTTGTGTTTACATCAAAGCATCAACAACAATCTGATCCAAAAAACAGCAGCAGTGAAGCTTGATTTGGAAGGGTTATTGCATGAGCAGGAAGAACCAACGTCAGTTTCTGGTTTCTCTAAGGTTATATCACATTCTCAGAAGTTTAAGATCAAGACTTGTGCTGGGTATCAGTGGAGAGAAGCTCAATCAGAAGCTGTGAGATCTGATCTAAACAAGGAACAGAAATTGCTTGCTCTATGTGTTGCTCGTAAGAAGCACTGTCCAGTGAAGCATCTAGAACGTGTGAAGGCTTTGCAAAGCTTTGTGTTTGAGCCTGGAGGGGAGATAAACGTGCACAAGAGCATTAACAACACCCTGGTCCAAGAAGAAACAATGCAGCAGAGATTGGACTGTACATTCATCTTCAAAGAACAAGATTTGAGGACAAATCTTTTTAAAGGAGGAGGGAATGGTGCGACCTGGAGAAGCTTCAAATTAATGCCCTGGAAGCTAATGCAAGTCCTTGAAAGGCAGTGGGTCATAGGAAAGCTTAATGGACTCATTGGACAGCTTATTGGCCTTATTCATGAGGTATTGGACCGAGAGAAGGCTATGGGCCTTGATGAGGCCTTTATAAAGATAGGAATGACTATGGACCAACATGGTGAGATTTTTATAAGAGGATACTGGTTTGTGTTTGATGAATCCTCAATGATGAGATGAGAGAAAGAACTTGCGGTTTGAGCTTAAGAGATTAGGAGTTTGTTTAGGTGTGTGATGATGAGAGATTAAAGAGACTAAGAGACTTAGAACCAGACTAGAGATTAGTAACCAGAGACTTAAGACTATGAAGAAGAAAGGGGATTCCCCCACATTCAGCTTAGAGCTCAAAATCGTCACACATACATGCTTTTATAAGCTTACAACTTTGCAACTCATAAAACCTAAATCTAATGGCTGATAATGGCTTGAAGGATGGACGCCTAGGATGAGTTTGAGCTGGTCTTTGTGATTTGAATAGAGGTCTCTCATTGGCTGAATCATATCTGGCAAGGAGAAGCTTGAATGGTTCAGATTTCCCAAGTTTGAATTTAATGGCTAAGATGGAGTCTTGTGTGGTCCATGGTCAAAAGGTAAAGCACCTTTTGACCAGCTCCTTTCCAGCTAGCAACAGACCACGCCCAGCCTCTCTCTTATCCATTCCAAACGGTCACAAGCTCAGATAACTCCTTCTTGCTCCCTAACTTTGCACATCTCCATTTCTGGTCGATCCGGGAAAAGTACAGTCGATGGTACGGACCTCCTGTCCGTACCTCGCCCTATATTTGCACAACTCCACCAAGCTTCTTCAATAGATAAACCAGATCATGTTTTGTGTCACCCTAAGTTTGCACGGTCCGTTTGTACCGCCCGTACCGTCTGAACCTCCGGGATGCCCTATCTTTGCACCATCAGCCAATTCTCTCCAGATGTGTCTAAGTCCCTCCTGGACTTAAACCCTATCTTTGCACACACTTCAGGACACTTCTTGACTTCTTTAAACACTCCTAAAGCCTTGACAAACAGTCCCTGAAGGCCGTGCCCTATCTTTGCTCAAGCCCCAACTCAACTCAACACCTTTGCCTCTCCATTTCTTTTCTTCAAGTTAACACTCCCCCTCAAGCTTGACTCTAGTGATCCTAAGTCAAGCTTGGAACCTTGAAGAACTTCCTCATTAAAAAACTCACCAAGGAAAACCCAGTGGGACAAAACCTTGATGAGGGAAAAAGAGTAAAGTCTCCAAGGCCCGGGGATTGGCCAGTGAGTCTTTGTGCCTTACCAACAATGTAAGGGACACAAAGACTCTGGATCATGGCCCTCATGTGATGCAGGGTTGATCACATCTTCCCTTGCTCATCACCAACATATCTTGTACTCTTCTTCAGACAGATCTCGGTCTCTCCCCCTTTCTCACAACCTTCTTGTTGTGATCAAGTGCTCGGACTCTCTGATCTTCCTTGATAGATACAAGCTGAGTCTTGGTTGCTTCTTCTTCTTGAGTCACCACCATGTTACTGAAACCATATGAGAATGCTTCAGCTGTTGTACCAAGCACCTCACTCTAGAAGCCGCCTTGGAGATCGCTTCACCCATTCTTCATCTTGCTTCATAACTGATCTGCTCCTCTTCTTGAATAACCACCAAGTACTCTCCTTGATCAGATCATGTCTCAACACTCCCCCTCAAGCTTGACCATGTGGAACAAGTCAAGCTTGGAAGGATTGCACACATGATCTGCATCACACTCCATTGCAACACTTTGAACTCGCCATCTTGATTGGATTGCTTGTGGAAGCTTCTCCCTCTTCAGTCACCTCACACTAGAAGCCGCCCTGATAGTCTTCATCTTCTCACAGCCAAGAGTACTCTGAACACTCTCTTGCCTAGACACGCCACTGCCTAGACCCAAATGGCTTCTTCTTCAGTTGCTTGCAATGGACCTTCTTGAACCGCTTGATAGCTCACTTAACTCCCCTCCTCAAGCTTGGATTGAGACTTGAGATCCAAGCTTGAAAGTGAGCTTCAGTAAGTCTTCAAACCACTAGTGGCAAATCACCACTCTTGTAACACTTCTCCATTGCACCCACAATGGCTACCACTTCTTCCTCTTTCACTCGGATGGATAGTGAACCAAGAACACCTCTTGTGAAACCTGAAACATCACTAAACTCCAGCAAAGATAAGAAACACAATATGAGATCAAACCTTGACTAATCATCAAGTTTGATCTCCACACTGTCTCAAGCTTTGCATATGATTGAAACAAGCATTAGCAAGTTCATATCATTGCAAGCCACATCACAAGTACAAGCAAGATCACACTAGAATCAATGCAAGCTACTTATGCAATTTTTAAACTCTGCCTTACCTACATCTTGGCTATGAATCCAAGTGTATCAACCTAAGGCAGTCAAGACTATGATGCAACAACTTCTCGGCTTCAATACATGTATGCAATGCATCACTATGAACCGGAGCTTTGCATACAAATCACACACCATGCTCCAACCTTGACAGAATCTATTCATGTATGCATGCTGGAGAAGACTATTATCTATCATCCTAACAATACACATCACTAAGAAACAGGCTGAGCACTTTTAAACAACTCTCTAGCAATTTTAAAACACATTTCTCAACCGCAAAACACAACTCAACCATGGCTTAGGACTGGTTTATAAGATGCAATCCTCACTTAGCAATCTTTAAACCATCCAGCTTTCAAACAATCACAACATCACAACCAGATATTACACTCTTTAATAACAAGATGGGTTTTGAGAATCTCTTACTCAAGGAACCAGGTTGGTTCCTTTAACCTCCATGAGGAAACCGGACATGACATGAAGACCTTTGAAGCATGGATCGTCACCCATCTTCTTCTCCTTCAGTTCATGGCCACCATCTTGTTTCTTTTCACCCAAAGACCCCTCCTTTCTTCATGTTTGTAACTCGCCATCTCTTATCCAAGTGAAAGCTACCACCTTTCTTCTTGAACTGAACTCGCCACACCATTTCCAAGTGAAAGCTATCACCTTTCTTCTTGGATAGTGAAAAAGAACTTGCTTGGACACCTCTTTGAAGCTTGGTTGATCAGACCGCTTCACCACCAGTGCTTCCAAGCTCCTTCCTTCTTCATGGACGACTTCAGATGATGAGAACCAACAGCTACAGCTTCTGGACGCCTCAGATGAACCCATCTTCCACTTGAGATGTGGAACAGCTGCTTGACTCCATTGCTTATTCTTGCTTCATGCGACATGAGAGGAGAGCTTTGAGTGATGCGGAAGCTTTGAACCAGATTCAAGAGAACCTGGCTCTGATACCATGAGATTTTTATAAGAGGATACTGGTTTGTGTTTGATGAATCCTCAATGATGAGATGAGAGAAAGAACTTGCGGTTTGAGCTTAAGAGATTAGGAGTTTGTTTAGGTGTGTGATGATGAGAGATTAAAGAGACTAAGAGACTTAGAACCAGACTAGAGATTAGTAACCAGAGACTTAAGACTATGAAGAAGAAAGGGGATTCCCCCACATTCAGCTTAGAGCTCAAAATCGTCACACATACATGCTTTTATAAGCTTACAACTTTGCAACTCATAAAACCTAAATCTAATGGCTGATAATGGCTTGAAGGATGGACGCCTAGGATGAGTTTGAGCTGGTCTTTGTGATTTGAATAGAGGTCTCTCATTGGCTGAATCATATCTGGCAAGGAGAAGCTTGAATGGTTCAGATTTCCCAAGTTTGAATTTAATGGCTAAGATGGAGTCTTGTGTGGTCCATGGTCAAAAGGTAAAGCACCTTTTGACCAGCTCCTTTCCAGCTAGCAACAGACCACGCCCAGCCTCTCTCTTATCCATTCCAAACGGTCACAAGCTCAGATAACTCCTTCTTGCTCCCTAACTTTGCACATCTCCATTTCTGGTCGATCCGGGAAAAGTACAGTCGATGGTACGGACCTCCTGTCCGTACCTCGCCCTATATTTGCACAACTCCACCAAGCTTCTTCAATAGATAAACCAGATCATGTTTTGTGTCACCCTAAGTTTGCACGGTCCGTTTGTACCGCCCGTACCGTCTGAACCTCCGGGATGCCCTATCTTTGCACCATCAGCCAATTCTCTCCAGATGTGTCTAAGTCCCTCCTGGACTTAAACCCTATCTTTGCACACACTTCAGGACACTTCTTGACTTCTTTAAACACTCCTAAAGCCTTGACAAACAGTCCCTGAAGGCCGTGCCCTATCTTTGCTCAAGCCCCAACTCAACTCAACACCTTTGCCTCTCCATTTCTTTTCTTCAAGTTAACACATGGACGTCTAGTATGCAACCTTATTGACCAGGAAATGGATGGAAGAAAGCTGGTTGGACAGGAAATGGAATGGGTGATTCAGTGTGATCGAGAAATGTACTGTTCAAACCGACATGGGGGAGAAATGAGTTGGAAATGGAAGATGAAGAACCAGAGCTGGAAATGGAACATGAGAAGGATCTTTATCATTCAAATGAGCATAAGAAGCAACTTGGTCGGACCTGGAACAAGATGGATCGAGCCCAAGCAAGAATTGTTTGAAAAAGGCCTTTATCGGCCCAAAAAGTGGAAAGACAAGCCAGCTTGGATTATGATTGGCCCAAGAATATTATGCACGTCCAAGATGGTTTATTTTAAGTTTATTTATGATTTTATTAAGTGTAAACCAATTAGGATTAAGTTTGGTGATTTATAAACCAATTAGCAATAGGATTAGGATATGGTTTTCACTAAACCGATTTGGTTTTGGTTTAGGGTTTTCTTTAGCTTAGGATTTCGTTTTCTTCTCTATTATTTATGTAGCCACGAGCCTCCATGTAAACATTAACCATTGATTGAATAAACTGAAGCTTTGTTGGCTCAACAACTGTCTCCTTGGAGACTTTCTTATCATTGTTCTTAGTGAACAACTTTTATCACAATAAGAAGAGTGATCTTCTGTGATTCATCCAGACACCAAGCAGGGTGAACCTGTGTCTCAGGAGTAGCAAAACATCTTTAGAGCAGCTCATAGTTCTAAGGAGAAGACCATCTCCATCACCTTTCATCCACCCACGCCCCCTTCAAGTGATCCAGGGAGAGACAGCCTATCCAGGGCCGTACCAGGTTCATCCTGGTTTGATAAGAATCAAAGAATTGTTCCGAAAAAGGCCTATCAAGTGCATATCCAGATACATACCTAGGTTGGGAAGAAGATGGACTTAATTATTAAGTGTCAGGGGTATACAGCAGAGAGGCAAGTTCAGCTAGCAACTACTGGATTATCTGGATATGCACTTGATTGGTGTATCAGCTTGCTAACCATAGGAGACACACTGGAGAGTTTCAAGTCTCTTCTTGGGTTTGAGATGAGGCTGTCATGAAAAAAAGGTTTGTAGCCAAGAGGTATGGTCAACTTGATCTTGGAAAGGTTACAGAGCCAATCAAGGTCAGTTAGGGCACGCCCTAGAGCATCCAGAGATGAGAAAAAGGTCTGTTATGGTCGTGGAGATCAAAAGAAAAGTGATCAATTTGGTTACTTGCACAGCCAACAATTCCAAGATGTAAACAGCAAGAGATACAAGAAGCAGTCATGCTTTAGTACAAGATCAGCAAAGGAGGCCAAGATACAATAACCCCCTGCCATACAACCCTGAAGGAGCAAAACAACAGTTGATAAGTTTGGTTCCTGGTCTACTCACAGTCATCAGCAAGAACACAAAACCTCCTCTCCAGTACCAGTCAAAGGTTCCTGAGAGTGCACAAGAACCAGCCACTTCTTGTCAAGGAGATTAACCAGGATAATCATTTGTGTCACCCTAAGTTTGCACGGTCCGTTTGTACCGCCCGTACCGTCTGAACCTCCGGGATGCCCTATCTTTGCACCATCAGCCAATTCTCTCCAGATGTGTCTAAGTCCCTCCTGGACTTAAACCCTATCTTTGCACACACTTCAGGACACTTCTTGACTTCTTTAAACACTCCTAAAGCCTTGACAAACAGTCCCTGAAGGCCGTGCCCTATCTTTGCTCAAGCCCCAACTCAACTCAACACCTTTGCCTCTCCATTTCTTTTCTTCAAGTTAACACATGGACGTCTAGTATGCAACCTTATTGACCAGGAAATGGATGGAAGAAAGCTGGTTGGACAGGAAATGGAATGGGTGATTCAGTGTGATCGAGAAATGTACTGTTCAAACCGACATGGGGGAGAAATGAGTTGGAAATGGAAGATGAAGAACCAGAGCTGGAAATGGAACATGAGAAGGATCTTTATCATTCAAATGAGCATAAGAAGCAACTTGGTCGGACCTGGAACAAGATGGATCGAGCCCAAGCAAGAATTGTTTGAAAAAGGCCTTTATCGGCCCAAAAAGTGGAAAGACAAGCCAGCTTGGATTATGATTGGCCCAAGAATATTATGCACGTCCAAGATGGTTTATTTTAAGTTTATTTATGATTTTATTAAGTGTAAACCAATTAGGATTAA
Organism: Raphanus sativus; assembly: GCF_000801105.2. Lineage (NCBI taxonomy): Eukaryota > Viridiplantae > Streptophyta > Magnoliopsida > Brassicales > Brassicaceae > Raphanus > Raphanus sativus. The sequence goes on from NW_026615674.1 coordinate 43,118, forward strand.
GTTTGGTGATTTATAAACCAATTAGCAATAGGATTAGGATATGGTTTTCACTAAACCGATTTGGTTTTGGTTTAGGGTTTTCTTTAGCTTAGGATTTCGTTTTCTTCTCTATTATTTATGTAGCCACGAGCCTCCATGTAAACATTAACCATTGATTGAATAAACTGAAGCTTTGTTGGCTCAACAACTGTCTCCTTGGAGACTTTCTTATCATTGTTCTTAGTGAACAACTTTTATCACAATAAGAAGAGTGATCTTCTGTGATTCATCCAGACACCAAGCAGGGTGAACCTGTGTCTCAGGAGTAGCAAAACATCTTTAGAGCAGCTCATA
>NW_026615675.1:0-43439 GCF_000801105.2 Raphanus sativus
ATTGTAAAGAAGTCTAGTTGGTTTGATTAAGAAAAAAAAGGTATGAACCACAGCATCATCATGTCGTACCTGAGACCATGGATCAAAGCGAAGATGAAAACCATGATCCGGAAAGCTAATAACAATATCCAGCTTCAGAGGATCCTCGTCGTGGTATTTAACATGAACAACATCGTATATGTTGGGCTGCTGCTCTATTTGCGCAAACGCATCACAAATTGGCATTCCTGAAAAAAAAAACACATCCACGATTTGATTGATGATCGGAAGCTCAACAGTCTTGTATTAGACTATGTACATAAACGTATTTAAGTCTAGATACATTGCACATAGTCTAATAGTCTGCTAATGAACCAAGACAGCTGAGCAGCAACGTTTGCTAACACTACTACAGTATTATCATCGGATTCAATCAATCGACGATCGCAACTCAATTTCTATCTTCCAAGTCCAACGCAGGGTAGATGATGATCAAGTCATTCTCGAATTCGAAAAGCTAGAGAAAAGCAGGAGGGAATTTGAGAGAATCGCATACCGATAGAGAAAGGTCCGATGCCGACGCCGGGACGGAGATCGAAGACGGTGGCGCCCATGGCGGTACCTTCGCATCGTCTTCTTGTTCTCTGCATTACCGCCGATCTTTGAGTCATCCTTCCTACTGTGATCGGTTTCTCGGACGGATGAGAACAATTCTCTCTTTCTTTTATTTTTTTTTCCTAATTTGGTTTTTGTTGTTTCACGCAGAAGAAGACGGCGACGGGCTGGTCTCAACTTAAGTTAACATCGCAATAGACGCAATGTTAGTTTAATGTTTTTTGTTTTAAATAAAAACCTCCATAGTAAAATATTTTGTTGCTTTGACATTACAACATGTAACAAGAAAAAATCAATATAGTAAATAAAATTGATTCAATATAGTAAATAAGAAATTTCACACTTACAAATTTTACTTCCTTTTTATAATAGGTTTATTTTCAAATTTTACACATCTACATAAATACATTATAAATTTTTTTCTGTACAAGTTTGAAATAATTATAATGATTAATGAACTATAATATAATATAAAATTTATTAAATAAAAAATCATGTGCTTTCAAAACACAGATCAAAATTTAGTTTTTTATTAATAAACATAATATCAAATATTTTTAAATGCAAAATGCTATGCTGTCTCACTCTATCTTGACTTCCCATGACAATAACATAAAGTATTTGATAATCAGATTTTACTTTAAACTTGCGGATAATTACTACGTAAAAGAATGACACTATCATTGAATGAAAAAACTAGTTTATTCGAGTTTGCAAACAAAAACTTTCACATAGAAGCATTATGTGACTTAGTTTCTTTTGTTATAACTTATAACATATACCAAATTTTCATGAATAAGCAACATTTAGTATTTTCATCACTTGAAATATAATATCACTAGTGTTTAAAAAATAATTAATATGGGTGGACTTTAATGACAAAAGGATGGATGTTAAAGAAAAGACCAAATTCGGAAAATATATTATTATTTTTTTCCAATTTCGACAAAAAATATCTATTTCAAAAATGTATAGCCAGATCCCAAATGCAAGTCCAACATGCACGTGAACAATGGACCAACAAACCTACAAAGCCTACCAACAGGCTACAATGCCATGTGAGTGTGGCGAATGAAGTTATGATCAAAACATTGAAATATCTTATGCTTTTTTTTAACTATTGAAATATCTTATGCTTCTATTGTGTTTCCAGTTCATCTTTGGTATGAATGATCATTTAAAAAAATTGGATGAGGAGATTATAAACGTAAGGCTGGTAATTTCTACACACTCAGATAGTAATTAAAAAGGGGGAAAATATGTGACAGACACTTGAAGTTTGAATCTTTGATGTTTCCATAAGTATCTTTTTGGGGATGCCTTTTACTTCAAAGTCGTTTGGGATACTAGTACCATTTGGTGTGAAAAGTGAAGAAAATTAAGACATGGAAAGTGCTTTAAATAATTCGACACACAATCTTTGAATAGTAGAGATTAGTAACTTTGACTACATGTAGTGTATTTGAAAAATAATATCTATAGCTAGAAACAAAAAACACCACAATTTTATGTAATAAGATAGTCATACCAAATTAAAAATATTAAACTAAAAAATCTACCATTATATTATATAAATTAATTCGAAATCCAGAAATAGTAGTAAACTGACAAAATCTATAAGAAGAAATGATTCTAAAGGAAAAATAACTTCACAACATATTTTCTGTAAAATAGTCATGTTATAATTTAGACCAGTAGATTTTATAAATTAATTTAAAATCCAGAAATAGTATCAACTTTTTAGAATATAAAATCTCTAAGCAGAAATGATATGAAAAGAAAATAAAAATTTCCATAAGCAGAAAAGAAGTAAAAACAGTTGTTTACTCTTTAAATTGGTCATATTAAGTAACAATGTCCATTTTATCGTTTTCCCCACTAGTCTTCGCTCCAAACACATCACCCATACTCTCTCTCTCTCTCCATCATCATCATCCCCAGAGAACCTCAGATTAGGGTTTCTCTTTCACTAACCGATCTGCAGGTACTACTCACACGTACTTCGAATTCTTCACTCGCCGATGGAGAATCAGCAGCGAGGCGCTTCGTCTCGCGGCGAAAAGAGTTCGGTCAGAGGGATCGATCTCATGAGAGTTGATCAATGCGAAGAGATCGGTGCTCTCTCCTCCGCGCCCGCCCCGACGGTCGTAGGCACGATCGAGCAGGAGGCCCCTGTTAAGCGAAAACGTGGCCGGCCTCCGAAGGCGCACGCTCAGACGCCGTTGCAAACTCAGCAGCCCCCGCCGCCGCAGCCTCCGCCTCCGCCGCCACCGCCGCGGAAGGATGATAAGGAAGAAGATGTCTGTTTTATTTGCTTTGACGGCGGAGACCTCGTTCTATGTGATCGCCGGTGAGTTTTTGTCATAAGAGGTTTAGTTAGTTACTTAATTGGGATTTATATGGTATGTGTTGGTGCTTTAGTTACTATTTTTGATTACATGCTAATTAATGCCATTAATTAGACTCGAATCAATTGGTAACGAAGGCATCTGAGAGATTTTTGGATACGAGATTTGTGTTATTGATAACTTAATTGATGATGTTCAGGAACTGCCCCAAGGCGTACCATCCAACTTGTATTAACAGAGACGAGGCCTTCTTTCGAACAACCGCTAAATGGAACTGCGGTATGTATGTGGAGGGAATATTTCTCTGACGTGCCGTTATTTTTGAAATCTTTTAAATGGCGACGTGGAAGTTGAAACTGATGTTTTTTGTTTCATTCATTTCAGGTTGGCACATATGCAGTGCATGCCAGAAATCATCCAGTTATATGTGTTATACATGCACTTTTTCTGTTTGTAAGCGGTGCGTTGCTTATGCCGACTATGTGTTTGTGAGAGGTAACATGGGGCTTTGTGGCACTTGTATTAAGCCAATAATGTTGATTGAGAATATTGGTCAAGGAGATGTTCAAGCGGTAAGACACTTCTCCACATTCAATTAGTTTCCATTCAGTGCTCAGGCGAATTGATGATTTTTACCACCTGTCACAATTACCTTTGGAGGAATATAGTCTTTTCATGCACATGACACTCGTAAATGTGATAGCAATATATATGGAAATTTGGGGTTGATGGATTAGGACTCATATATTACGAGAGAGTGATGGAATTTTGGGGTTGAATTGAATGATGGAATTTTAGAGATATTGGGTTTCATATTTAGTAAGTTTTCGCAAGAACAGTAGGGTAGGTTGGGTGTTTTATTTTGAAAAAAATCGCTTAAAACCAAAGGAAAAGAGTAACTTTTCTTGTTTAGGGAGGAAATCTTGTACTTAGTTCTATAAGAAAGTTGAGTGTTTTTCTTTTAAAGTTATCCTCTTCACTATATCATAATGTGTGGGGATCATAATTGTTTTCCTTGTTTATTAGGTTAAGGTGGATTTTGATGACAAGCTCAGTTGGGAGTATCTATTCAAGGTATATTGGCTTTGCCTGAAGGAAGAGCTGTCTCTAACTGTGGACGAGCTTACTAGAGCATATAATCCTTGGAAGGAGGCTCCTTACACTGTTCCTATAGTGGAGCCACGGAATGATCATACCCGTAACAATGCTTATTCGTCTGGCAATTCAGCTTTGGATGTAGCAGAGAATGGAACAAAGAGAAGAAAGACTAGTGGTTCTTCCACCTTACCTAGCAAGTTGGATGACAATAATCCAAGTAATAACCTAAAGAAGCTTCCTGGAGATACAAATTGGGCAACAAAAGAACTCCTCGAGTTTTTGTCGTTCATGAGAAATGGTGATACATCAGTTATTTCTCAGTTCGACGTGCAGGGTCTTCTGCTTGACTATATCAAGAAAAAAAATCTTAGGGATCCTCAGCAGAAGTCTCAAGTTATGTGTGACCTAATGCTTGTGAAGTTGTTCGGAAAACAGCGAGTGGGTCACCTTGAAATGTTTAAGCTTCTTGAGTCTCACTTTCTTATTCAAGAGAAACCGAAAGACGAGAAAACGACAAACGTGGAAACTACTCATGCTGTTCCTTCCCAAGTAGATGAAGATAGTGGTCATGAACCACCGGTTAGGGATAGAAGACGCAAGATGCGTAGGAAAACTGATGGCAGGGTACAGAACGAAAATCTGGATGCATATGCAGCGATTGATGTTCACAATATCAACCTGATTTATTTGAGACGTAAATTTTTAGAGACTCTACTTGATGATATCAGCAAAGTTCACGAAAAGGTGGTTGGCACAATTTTGAGAATTAAAGTATCTGGCAGCGACCAGAAGCTGGATATTCACAGGCTCGTTCAAGTTGTAGGTATTTGATCAGTGTTCATATTAATGCTTTTTGAGGAAAGAAAATTGGGAAATTAACGACCCATAATTTTAATAGTAAGATCTCAGCTGCTTTTGTCCTTATTTAACAGGTACAAGCAAGGCAGCAGCAACCTACCAACTTGGCGCAAAGACTACAGATGTTATGCTAGAAATACTAAATCTAGAAAAGAGAGAGGTCATCTCGATTGATCAATTATCAGACCAGAATGTCACAGAGGTAAATATAGTCCCTCTCTAGTCTGAAACATTAGTTTATCTAACTTCCTATGCTCGTCAATAAAAAAGTTAAAGCCCCATCTACTAATAAGGTAGCGCTAGTAATTAGGTTTTATTTTCTCCTATATTTACTTATAACTGTGGTTTTCAGGACGAGTGCAAACGGCTACGCCAGAGCATAAAATGTGGTCTCAATAAACGTTTGACTGTGGTAAGAACGCGCACATGATATCTTGTCGTCCTGAATTTGTATATTTTATCTAAGTTGGAAATTCGTGTTTTTTGGCGGTGTCAGGGTGACATCTTGAAGACGGCAACAACACTGCAAGCCATGAGAATCAATGAGGTAGGTTAATTAACAGCAGCAAATATCATACGTATAATATTATAGATCCCCTGATCATAGTTTTTATTGTGCTGTGCTTCTTACTGACGTTTGTCGTTGTAGACTCTGGAAGCTGAGATATTAAAGGTCAAACACCTCCGTGATCGGGCTAGTGAGAATGGTCATAGAAAGGAATATCCTTTTTGAAATTGCCATACTCTATTTGTTACACTTCGGTCACACTATTTTCCTTTGCAGATGTTGGTTATAGAATCTTTCAAGTCGTAATTCTTTAGAGAGTGGACCATGCCACTCGTGACAGCGAAGAATAATTTAGTTTTAGTGTATAACTTGACAAGTACTCTGGTCTTTCCATTTAGATGTTTGGTTTGCGTTTAAATGTGAAAGATAACTTTACACTGAGTGATTGCATGGAAAGTTAAGTCTTGATTTCTTAACCATCTCCCACGCTTAGAGAATGTTTGGAAAAGCTAGGGCTTCTAGAATCACCTGAGCATCGTCAGCGGCTTCTGCAGGAAGTCCCAGAAGTTCACACGGATCCAAGCATGGATCCGAGTCATCCATCAGCAGAAGATGCAGTGTTGGGTACGAGGAAACAAGGTCTCCCACTTTAACCTAGGATGTGAACAAGCTAATTGTTCATTATCTTACGAAAATTCCTCACTGGTGGATGCTGTTTACAATCTTCTACGTTTTCTGTTTGCAGATAATCACATTAAGGCACAAAGTAAAGGTCCGAAGAAAAAAGGGAACTTGGGAAACAATGAGCAGAGAAAATATGATGCTCCAGTTTTGCGAAGTAGAAAGGCCGTGAATGTTACTAAGAAAGATGATTGTTCCAAGGTCCACAACAACTCATCAGATATCCAGGTTTGACCAAATCTCCTACTCTGTTTGCAATGTAACCTCTCATATGTTTTTTTTTAGTTTTGGTTTCAAGTCATATACATTCATTTTCTGTGTACTACAGGAAAGCGGTAAAGATGATGAGGAGAGTGAAATATGGCATTATCGAGATCCAACCGGAAAGACACAGGGACCCTTTTCGATGGTGCAGCTCCGCAGATGGAAATCTTGTGGTCATTTCCCCCCTTATCTTAGGATATGGAAAGCGCATGAGAACCAAGACGAGTCTGTACTTCTGACTGAAGCTCTTGCCGGAAGATTTGATAAAGCAACTACTTCGCCAAGTTCCTCTTTGCTTCCCCAAGAACTCAAACTATCTCAGCACGACTCGGGACGCTCTGGCGTGGATGGGGACTGTCTTCAGAAGAACCTTACGCCAGTCAGCAACAGTGCAGCCTCCTCTTCGTCCTCCACTGTCAGTGCCCTTCCTAACGATCCGAAAGAGAAACAAGTTGTGACTCTTTTACCTTGCTCTGCAAAAGTTAAAGATGGTAATTCTGTTCGTTCCAAGCCTCAAGTTAGTTGTCCAGCATCAACGTCTGTGGTTCCAGGACATGTAGTTACTCCTGACGTAAGAGAAACTTCAGGGGCAGATGGTAAGACTGTAAAAAAAGGAACAAACGGTGGTTCTGTTCATGCACCAAACCTTAATCAAGAGATTCATGTCCCTGATATCCGCAGTCCTACACCAAAGTCAAGCCCTGAAGACTTGGAAGCTCAAGCGGCAGAGACTATTCAGTCTCTGTCTTCATGTGTTTTGGCCAAAGGAACATCTGGTGTCACATGGAGCACTAGCACCACAAGTACCACCGATGCTGCTACCACCACTTCGAGTGTTGTGGTCACTGGAGAACAGCTTCCTCAAGTAACACAGCAGGATGCTGTTGTTTCAGCTGCACCGTCTGTGAAGCCAGTTGATTTGGCAGCTGATCACGCCACAGCAACTCAGACTTCAGGCAACACCCAAGTGGGTCACTCGTCTGGGTGGCCAGCCATTGTGGCTGACCCGGACGAGTGTGATGAATCAGTTTCGGATCTATTAGCCGAAGTTGAAGCGATGGAGCAGAACGGGTTGCCCTCTTCACCCACCTCAACATTTCACTATGACGACGATGATTTGACAAAAGGGCCAGAAAAAGATTTCTTTAACCCTGTGGCACGCATGTCCCTCACACCTGAAACATGCAACAGAATGAATATCTCTCAGCCGAGTATCCTTGACAATGTCTCTGCGGGGAAAAGCTCAATGGGCACAGAAGCAAAAGACAACACTCTCTTCAACCACTGTGGAACCGCTGGTCCGGAGCTCCAGCTCTTTGCACCGCCAGCGCCAACTTCAGTTAGTCAGGACCTGACTCTGACGACAACAGCTCTCAGACTGGGATCAGAAACCACAGTTAAAGGTGGATCGGTCGAGAGGCTTCCCAAGTCTCTTTCGGGAGTTGGTTTGGAACCGAGCCCCAGGTCATCATCGTTACATGACCCACCACGTGGAAACACGGAGCGCGGCCCACGTGGAAACACGGAGCGCAGCCCACGTGGACATGGAAGTCATCAAAGAAGATCCGGTGGGCACAGCAGAGAGCGACAATGGTGGAACAATGATCACAACAGTAGCGTCAACAACAGTCGTAACCATAACCATCGGCAATGGCCATACAGCAGTAGCCATGGGCATGGGCATGACCATGGATCAGGTTCATACACAGCTCATCCGCCCAAAGGGCTAAAGATATGTAAGTTCTATGAGAGTGGAAACTGCAAAAAGGGTGCTTCTTGTAGTTTTTGGCACCCCTGATTCGCATTTGTTATATTGTATAATTTATCTGTTTAGGTAACATGTCGAACATCTTGTAGCACCAAAGTTTTTGTACCTCATCCAGGAAAACGTGATTTCTAGTTTTAACGAAAAAATATTATGATTTTTCTTTTTTTTTGGATTTTGAGGTGCATCTAAGAGCATCTCCAATGTACACTTCTATTTTTTCTTCTAAAATAGAAAAACTCTATTATAGAGGTGGATTTGTTCCAATGTATACTTCTATAACAGAGTTTCTCTATTTTAGAGAAAAATATAGAGAAATTTTACTTTTTGCCTTTATATTTAAAGATTGAAATAGCATATTTTTATATTTTCCTCTATAAATAGAGGAACTCTATTATAGAGGCATACATTAGAGCAAATCCTCTTCTATAATAGAGTTTCTCTATTTTAGAGGAAAACTAGTGGTATTCCGGCGCTACGCGCCGGGTTCGTATATTTTGTTTTTACATGAATTTACAAATTTTTATGATCTTAGTAAAGAAAATATGTTCTAAAATACGAAAATTTAAATATATTGAAAGAAAATAATATTTCCCCTAATTTATTTGATTTTGCTGGTTAGTGATCGTAATGTATTAATTTTTTTGAAATTGTTTTAATTGAAAATGGATTAGAGTAAATAAAAAACTGATACTCATATGAGAGTTAACTTTGTTGGAATTTAAACATAAAATAAAGTTGAGTTTAGTTTAGAGAACATAATTATATTGTTAAGTACTATGTAGACAGTATGTATAAGAAATAACAGCGTTGTGTTAATTTTTCCCAAAGAGATATGTACCCTTATCGTATTTTCCTTAAGAAAATTGCCGTAGGTGATTGAGTGCTTCAATATGTTTGTGATGGAAGACAAACTGATTTGTTCTCTCGACATAGTGTGCTTCAGGTTGTTCTCCAAGCATAATTCCATAAAGTATATGTGACGAAAAACCATCTTCAATGGTTCGGATGCAAAATATTGTAGGTCTATGTTGTAGAAATAGGAGGTGGGGTCCGTATCAGAAGCGTCTCCATCTGAGGCGTCCAGGGTTTGGTTGACCCTTTTATTGGGTTCGAAACATTGTTCCAATCTTTGATGAAATGAGGTCTGCAGGAGGTTTGAAGGGGTATCCATTATTTTCCTTTGGTAATGTAAAAATAATATAGATGTCTCTTGAAACTTGTGCTCCAAGCTACTATCCATAATATCTGGCGTGAACGGAATAGCAGGCACCATCAAGACTCTCCCCTTGGCTCTAGCCAACTGGTTCGGTACATTGACAAGACCATCAGGAACAGAATTAACTTTCTGCGGAAGCGAAAGCCAAGCTTCTATGGTGACATGATGCAACGATGGCTCGAAAAGACCTCTTAGAAATGCAAGTATAATCTATTTCTTTCCCATTTTTAAACTTGAGTCTCCTTTGAGAGCATAAACTTCAATAGCCTGTATTTTTTCTTTTTGTTGATAATCAATTTAAAATTTCAGCAAAAAAAAAAATAATATATCAAGGTCATAAACTCTAAATCTGCTTTAAAGTAAAATTATGTTAATTATGTGTAATTATGTATTTTATCATCATAAGCAAATAAAAATACAAAATTATCTGCTCAAGTCGGGAAAACAATCCCAAACCTTCTGAACATATGCTGTTCCCTGGTATCAAATACAAAAATCACATGTAGCCTGTATAAGATCTTCTTGAATCATATGGCAATTGTAAAAAATGTTTTTTTTTTGTTTATGAGTATAAAATCTAATCTTCATATCTATTTACTTTTGGTGATTTACATTTTTTGAGAAAGCTGGTAACCAGGATTGTTTTGATAGTTTTGACTTGGCGATTGCAGATCTCAAGAGTCTGCGAAACTCATGGATGCTGATTCTCCGATCCTCATCAACTTCCGGTTCTGCAAGAAGTAATTCTATAGAGTGTTTCAAACCCGTTTGTTGCAAAGGTGGAAATTTGATTAAACAATAATTAAAAGCGAGGTTAATATAAAATCATATGAGACTGACCAATTCTGGTTCCTCAGGTGTTATAAACCCATCTTTGGCCATGTAAAAATTCTCGAAAGCTGCTCTTGACCTCTGCTCCCACTGGTCAGAGTCATGCTCCTCCAGTTGACTAACATGTAAAGTAACAACCAGAAACTCAGAATAGTTTACAAACCCATCAGTGTTGCTATCTATCTGCAAAGACGGATGTTTTTTTTTTGAATATTAAATAAAAACGTGGAAGCGTGTAGTGAGCATACTTACTGCTTGAAGAATCGCAGCTAATCTTGTATCATTGAGCTTCCAGCAAGATCTTCCGCAAGAGCCTGAAAAATGGTTAATGAGTTTATGCATTACTGCCTTGAATCGCTTACTTCTATTGCAAGTTTTCTTTTCTTCTTACCTGCCTCATCTCCACAAGACTAATGAACTCCTTCTTGTCAATGTTAATGACATCAAACTGATCTATGAGATCGTCCAGCTCATCATCATCAATAGTCGTCTCCAGAACCTTTCAAAAACACATTTCAGTTAAGTAAAAACTCATATGAGTATAAAACACAATCTCTGTCTTTGTTTCTTTTTGATTACCTTCGAAGCAATCTGCTAAGCTGGCTAACTTCAGAAACTGAAGTATGTTGACAAGAGCATATATGTCTATTAGAATCTCTCACTCATGCATGTGCTGCAAAACGCGATCAAACCAAATCCAAAAATTGTAAATCTATAAACATAAACATTGGCTATTAAGAATCACATACATAGTGCTTCAGCTGCTGTTAACCGTGCTTATGGCTCCTTTACCATACAGAGAAACTCAGTGATCTGTCAAGTTTCAGAAAAGAACACAGATCAGAAGTATATTGTAAAAGGGTTTTAAATTTGAATATATCATACTTTACCTGAGGGCAGTAGTGATAATAAATTGGTTAAGATCAGAAACGTTGAGGGGCTCAATTTCCTGTGCGTGAATCACCTTTGATGAAGACACTGACTAATCTGTCCCACCAACTGGAATCTGTAAGGAAATGAGAATGAGCAGTCAACGAAATAGAATACATACAATCATTATATCTAATTACATTAAGAAGACTCGCCTATCAAACTTCTCTTTTCCTCCAGCTGTGCATAATCGATTGCCTAAACAAACTATTTTTCTGGATCTTGTCTGAGTTCTGGTGTTCATCGTCGAAAGATGGGGTATTTATAGTCGACCTTTCCTCCGGTTACTGGGGGTGCGAAGAGGTCGATTGAATGCTGCCCAGTTGGAGTAGTGGGATAATTACGCTGAAAATCAGGAGTGAAGCACGTAATAATGAAGGTTGAAGCGTTACGGGAAGGTGAAATGCGAGCTCTTGAATTATCGTCGTGAAGAAGACGATGAGGTGGTGTTCAGAGAAAAAAAAAACGATGAAGAAACCTAGAATAGAACAACTTGAATGGGCTTTCCATTTTGATTACGAAGCCCATATGTAATATTTAGCAAAAAAACCCAGTCTAAGAAGAATTGATAAAACGCAGATTAAATTTGTGTCTGCCAGGTGTCACAGAAAGCCCTTACCTCCCTGATGACGTGGACGCAGGAGAAGGAAGATAACTCAACTTTATTTATAAAGACTAGTGGTATTCCGGCGCTACGCGCCGGGTTCGTATATTTTTTCTTAAATAAATTTATATAATACATTAATAGTCTCAGTAAACAAAATATGTTCAAAAATACGAAAATGAAAATATATTGAAAGACAATAATATTTTTCCGATCCATTTGATAGTGGTTAGTTATCATAGTGTATTATTTTGTTTTGATGTTGTTTAGTTCAAAACGGAATACCATAAATGCTTTTCTGACTAATAGATTCAATAAAAATAAAATAAAAAGCGATAATCATAATAAAGTTAATTTAGTTGGAATATAAACATTTAGTAAAGTTAATACTTTTCGATCAAAAAAAAAATTAAAAATTTTCATTTTCTTTGTGATCAGTTTATATACTTTAACTGTCTAATTAGAATGGAAATTTTGCATTGGAATTTAATTTTAAAATGATACTCATTTTGGAAAGAAAATTTTACTCTATACCAACAATTAAAATGAAACGAAGGTAGTAAAAGATAAAGTTGTTTTATGTATTTAGGCTAAAAATTGAATGTTGTAAAACTAATTCAACTAAAAAAAAGTAAGCACTGAAAATCAAAAGGTAAGAATAATGATTAAAACCGTTAAATCATTTTTTAAAAAAGGAGAAATAATAATATTATAAAATAACAAAGCTAGCAGTGAAAGCACTTAAAATCATATCAATTAATTAAACTATGTATACAAATGATCAACTGCATACTACTCTCCTGTTTGTTTCTGAATAATTGGTTTTGTTTGACTGGATTGAACACTCATAATAGATACTTTAGTGGGGACATATATACGCCTTCGAGCTCAAACAAAAGAATTGCTAATATGTTTGTAAGTGTTTCTTGAATGGGGTTCCTACAACTTTTGAAGCCTGAAATATTTATGGCCCCTACGTATGAAGAAACATTACCTGTATAGTGGCATTAATGTTGACAGAATGACGGTGGTTAGCCAATTTGTATGCATATTCCAGTTCTTGTCTACGTCAATATCAAAGAAGCTTTATATGTAATATGATTTAGGCATTTGAGTAATAAGTTGGGTGTGGGTCTGATGGCGCTGCTCATTAAATGTTCTGTTATGAAAACGATTTGCTTCCGTAAGGAGGAGTTGGTTGTGGAAGGGCTGATGATTCAAGGGAAGAGGGTAGGAGGATTTGTTTAAAGAATGGAGGATGGCTATACTTTTTTTATTGCAGCATGAACCTTGAGTACAGATGATTGTTTGCAGAACCCGAATATCATTGACTGCGCGCAGCAACTGAAAAGTCAGTAAAATCGCAGGCTGTCAACTAAACCAAATGGATCCATTTATTCAAGTTATATATATGCCCAAAAGTGTGCTTCTCGTATTTAACATGAAAACAACCAACCATGGGGATGAGTGAATCAATGCACTAAACTTAGATATGAATTATTGGGGACAAAGCTACACGAAAACACACTCCCAGCTATTCCAACCACTGGATTCTTGGTATATTCGTTTTGCAAGAAATAGCCTTGCTGTTGATGTCAAGTAAACTGCTCGCATATCCTAGCTGTCGCACATGTAATATATATAGAGAATGTTAGTCTGTTTTTCATTTTAATTTTGTAACTGAGAGTAACTCGTACACTGGAAGAGCTGGAACCCACCTGTCCCAAGGTCGTTGAAAATCTCCCTGTAAACAATGTTAGTTACACCATTTGTACTGCTTGTTGCAGCCGTTATGTCAAGTATTTTGAGACCACTAGGTGTTGTAACTCCTGAAAGTGCTACATACAACGAACACAGCATCGTAGGTTTCACCTGAAATGGACAACTCCACATGGTATCTTCCATACATAACCAAGTTACATGCCAGATCAAGAGTTACACGTAGAAGATTTAGTTAGCTGCAATGTATGTATGTTCACAGTTTGTTAAGCTAAATGTTGGTTACCTGACGACACCGACAGCATTTGAATCATCACATCCATGGCAAGTGAACAAAGATACACCCGCTCGGTTATACCACACTTTGTTGTTGCGCTTAGCCTCTCAACTTTACCACTAACCAGTTCTAGCAATAAGATACCAAAACTGTACACGTCCTCAGCTTATGATTCTTTCCCTGATGCAACACATTCTGGTGAGAGATACCCATTGTTACTTCTGGCTTTAGTACCTCCATTGTTCGTCATCATCTGGCATCAGTCTGCCATTTCAAAATTCCATAACCCGAGGTTCACACTCAAAGTCTAGCATCATCTAGCATCAACAGCGAAATCTATATCTTTCTGTTACTCCCTGCCTTGTTGAGTCTCTTGACTGCAACCTGCAAGAACACAAATGATCATCAAAAGACCGAACAGGCCAGCAGGTTGTTTCACCTCACAAGATGAAAGAAGCACATTCTACACAACAGTGTAAGTTAAAGAGAAGAAACGTTGAGATGAATGTACTTGTGAACGATCGGAGAGATGACCCCAATTCACACTGCAAAGCAACCTTCACCGAGTTTGTTGTGTTAGTTAAAACTGTGTGTGGCTCCTTCAATTAGAATATCTTCCGAGATGGCTCTGTCTCCACTTTCTTTTTCCTGTGTAAACGTGACATCAAACCAAATTAACCTCAAATATGTCCAAAGAAAATCTTTTTCAGATCAACAAATCAAGAAACGACAAATAGAGCCATTTCTGATCTTCATAACTATTTAGTGAAGTTTATAACAGAGTATATGTGTTTATTCTAGAAACTTCCAACAAAAGAAATAAATTTTACATGTAAACCATTAAAGACGAAGGAAAGGCATGAAGATTGGAGCATAAATAGACTCCAAAATTGATATAAAAATCTTGAACAATAATCAGGAAGAACCAATAACAGATTTAGCCGATAACACTTTTCACAGTAACCAAAGGAAAGATCAGACAAATCCATAGACGAAGGAGATTTTAAAAATCATCGGTTTCAATGAATTAAAAAGATAAACAGATACGTACCCATCAAAACCTTTTCCACAACAGCTAGTACAAAAGATTTTCTAGCTGTTACACTTGCTTGAGAGAACACACATAATTCACTCCCCCTCTGCCAAACCATCATCGTCTAAAATATCCAAAGAACTCAAAGTTGAGACGATATGCAAACAGAATAGAAAGAGCCCAAAAGAGAGAGAGTTAACGAATCTGAACTTACTACAAGAAGAAGAGGACTGTAATAAAGATATGCTTCGTACAAAGTACAAAAATAATCTCGCAGGTCAATGCTCATTCCCATAACTAAATCCTATCCAATCAGATAAAACGTCTTAAAAATGATCAATTTCTTCAAGCTGATATTGTGTGAGGTGCGCTCATCGCAGCAGGAGGAGACCGATATTTATAGGGAAGCCTTCATTCGGTTTTTAAGGAAGACAAAGAGGTACTTTTAAGTCGGGTTGGAGCAATCGATTGAAGTCGGAGTAAAGATGTGATTAATTGAAAGGGAAGACGTTACTGCTCAACATCGCCGACTGACGTTTCAGGATCTCATCGTGGAGATCGCAGGGACGCGAGGAAGACGAAGAGAAGACCTGGGCCTGGGCCTGAAGAAGAGTCGACGACGAAGCACGTTTTGAAAAAAAAATGAATAGAGCAATAGCGTGCTGACACGTGTCGCCAAATGCCCCATCTAAAAAAGGCGACGTGGCCACCCTGAGCTTCCAGAGAAGTCTGGTTTATATATAAAGATATAGAGATTAAAATAGAGGTGGGTTGGAGATGGTCTAAGATGTCAGATATCTAAATATTTAGATGCTGATGTAATAGTTTCGAAACAAAAAATATGTGAATGGTAGGCAGTTTCAAAATATGTGAATGGTAGGCACTCAAATATATATAGAAACAAACATGTTTTTGTTTGAAAAGAAGGAATGCTGCAAGCATGGCGGGTGTCGAACTTGGCATCTTAGAAGCATTTAAATAATCTGAAACAAATTATAAACCTTTTAGTTTTTTTTTTTTTTGAAACTCTTTTTTTTTTGAAACTCATAAACCTTTTAGTTTATTTGCTAACATTTGTTTGCTATTTCCTTTTTTTGTTTAGTGCTTTACCTTAATACTAGGGTGAGACCCGCGCCCTGCGCGGGGTGAGATAAGCACTTTTACCGGTTTTATTTTCCAACATTACGTATTTTATAAAATTAAAAGAATACATTGTAGAAGTATTAAAGTCTATATAATTAAGGGGGGGGGTTATTGGTGGTTGAATTTTAATTGATTTAGAAAATTTAGAAAATCTATTATTATTGGTATGTGGATTTTAACAATCTTATTAAAATCCTTTGTTATTGGTTTATGGACTTTTAAATTCTATGTAAATCTCTTGTTATTCAAAAAGTTTAGCTTTTATAGATTTTGTAACTATATTAAAGTTTCTTGTTATTGGGACATGGATTTTCTTTAGTTTTACTCATAATACTCAACTTTGGAAATACCATGTACACTCATAAGATTCTTAAAATCTATAAAATTAAAACACACATACACACAAATATAAAAGTTTTGTATTACATTTTTATTGTTAAGTGAATTATAGTGAGTCCAAACGCACCGTTTGTAATATTACTCTCGCAAGTTCCTATAATACTCACCGGCCGGGTGGTAATAAAAGTTTGTTTATATTACGTTTGGACTCCTACGATGTATTTTCACGGAACTTGCGAGAGTCTTCATATAAGTGAATTATAGTGAGTCTAAATCAATTATTGGCTTGGCTAAGTTCCTATAATACTCACCGGCCGGGTGGTAATAAAAGTTTTGTATTACATTTTTGGAGGAGTCCAAACGACATCACGACAAACAATTTACAAATACGTTTAAAGACCCATAATTTTATTGAAACTTAGAATGCTTATTCAACGAAGCAGTAAACTTATTTATATAGTGAATAGAATATACATTAAGTAGTTAATGCGTATTATACGCCGTAATAGTAAGTAAATATTATATTTTGATAGGCAAAATCTGTCATATCAAAATTTGGACAAAATATACTCGTAATCCCTAATTTACTGATATTATAACAAAATATATAGAAAGTGAAAAGAATGCAACTAATTTCGTATGCAAATATATAAAAAATAAATCTAATTAGTTCCTAATTCACTCACTATTTAATATTTGTCAAAATTTGATTTATATATGCAAAACAAATTTGGAAAATCTTCGTAAAAATCATTTCAAAATATAGAAAGTGGAAAGGAAAAGAATAATCAAAATGCGATTTGGAAATAAAAAAATCATAATTCATTCTCTATTTAATATGAGTCAAAATTTCATTTCCATATGCAAAACAAATTTACAAAATCTTATTTCCTATTATTTCAAAATATAGAAAGTGGAAATTAATGAAATAATCACGTGGACCACACACTCGAATCCCGAAATTGACTACTTTCCTTTTATACATATGCAGACATGAAACTATGTATAAGTAACATACGAATATGTAAGTGTGTCCAATGGCAATAGCCGTAATATTCTAAGGTGAATAAGTTTTTTTTCATAAAACGTCTGAGAAGGAATTTCGTGCTGCCACGTCGTCAAAATGGCATAGTCATAATTTTCACGGCTTATGTAACTTGACTGATTATTAGTTACCCCAATATAAAGTTTCCATAATACATGACATTTAAATACTGTTTCCTATGTAAACTATCACCAATTAACTAAATATCTTGACTAATAGCCAAAATTTATTCTTTATATGAAGATATCAAATAATTGATTCGGATAGTAAATGTAATATTACTCTCGCAAGCATGACTATAGGAAATTATTTGAAAACAGTCACCATAATTGCCCGAAAATATTCCCTAAGATCTTTATACATTTAATACAAACATATACATATTCAGTTTCTGATTTTTCTCATTAACTTTCCACTCTCTATTTAATAGGACTAATAATTGGGTTTCCATATACAAAAGAACAATATAAATCTCATTAAAAATCAGGACAAATATAGAAGGTGAGAATGAAGGCAAAAATCACGTAAACATAAATGATAGAATCACGAAACTTAATTATTTCCTTATATACACATGCCGACATGAAACTATGAAAGATACTTATACGAATATGCATGTCTGTCCAATGGCATAAACCGTAATATCCTTAGATACTTAAGCCTTCTTTCAAAAAGAGGTTGAGAAAGAACCTCGTGCCGACACGTCATCAATAATGGCAATTCCGAAAATATGTTACTCTTTGAAGGTTACTCTTATTTTTTGCTTCTCTTTTAATACTAAGGGGATAAAACCTCACCAATACGCAGTCGTTAGATCGTTTAGTTTTCTTTTCTCAAGAATATTTGTTATCTTAATGGGCCAAGGCCCATTAAGTTAATTAGCTAACATTTACAAACAAGAGGGCACCGCCGTCAGAGTTTCCGAGATCGGACCAATGAGCTTGAAGATGAGCTAAAACATAGAGAGAGAGAGAGAGGACAAGTTGGAAAGCGATCAAGAAGGAAGAATGAGCGAAGGGTCAAGCGGAGAAGTGAAGAATAGGAGGGTAATGGAAGAGAAATCGGAAGAGAGAGGGGTGGCGAAAGGAAGATCGTGCAAAGGATACCTTTACTACTCTTCAACTCTCAAATCCAAGGATAAGAATCCTCGCTGCGTCGGCATCCCTCGTACTCTCCGTCAAGGTCCCAAATTCTATTCTAGGGTTCCCGAATCCGCCACGTAGTCGTCTCTTTTTTTTTCCCCAATATTGATTAGGTTTAGAGATAAATCTATAATCCATAACCAGAATCAGAAAATCAGAAATCAGAAACCATCACCCCTCTCTCATGGATTGTGTATGCATACAGTAATTAGATTTCATGATTTTTTGTTTTTGTTTTTGCAGTTCCTGATTACGTTGTAGGACAATCTGAAGCTGAAGCTTCTAAAGAAGGGCGCACCTTAGCTGATTTTTACTACGGATGTTTGGGTTATTCCGTTTACATGACTGACAAAGACTCCTCTACTGCCATGAAGCAACAGACCAAGACCCAACTTCCCGTTTGTCTCGGCCTTGAGGTTTCACCTCACTCTTATTATCACTTCTTTCTCGTTACTCTCAAAGTTATACACATTACGCCATGGAGTTACATCTTCATCTTGCTGTCGTTTTAGTATTATGCGCTCTGGACAATCTAGTTGGTCTCCTTTCTCCTGTCGGCTTGTTTTTGTTGGGGTTTGTGTCTATCTTTTAAGACACTATCAACTTTTGTAAAACTGGATTTTATACTAGAAAACATGATCCTTTTACTGGCAATGGCATGAAAGAAGAATATGGTCTACTTTGTGTTGTTTGTAATCCCCTATTATATCTCCCTCAGACTTTCTAGTGTGGTTCATGCAGATACTAGCAGATAGAAGAGCTGCTTCATCAAGCAACACTTCATCTATTCCTGCCCGCGCTCAAAACAGAAATGGTAACACACCTGATCTTCTCTTGGTCACCAGCTTGATAAGTGTCGTGCCATCTTTTATGCTCATCATTTTTTTTTTTTTTTTGTGTGTGTATACGATAGATTCTCGGGAGTTGCCTCAGCACCAGAACCATAGACCAACTTCAATCCCAAAACCAACCCCAACCCCAACCCCAGCTACTGCTACAAACACTGAAAACGGCTTCATAACGAGGTAATCTATTGAACGACCTTTAAGATTCGACTATAGACTAACGAGTCAGGTCTTATATTACCAATAAAAAGCCATGTCTGAAAGTCATCCTAATGGTGGGGGGTAGTGCTTATGTAATAACACAATGCTCATTAGTTCTTTTTTTACTGTTGTGGGTGGGATGTATGCACAGGTTCACAAGAAATGCAAACCTGGTAGCAGCAGGGGTGATGAAGAACCTGAAGAGAGTGGGTAATTATGTCAAAGAGCATTTGGACGACTCCTTGGATGATCATCGAAAGCGGCCTAAATAAATAAAATCTCTGTGGTGAGAAATCAAAAAAAAAAGAAAAACAGAAAAACACATGTGACAGTCAACAAGATATGAATGATTCGACACTTTTTGAAAACTCCTTTTGGATTCTCATAATAATAATAAAAAAAAATGGATGTATTGATATATATCTTTTTACGAGCACGAGAATTGAAATGTGTTCACCTTCATCAGTTTTGCTTGTGCTTTGTATACAAAAAGGGTCCAGATGACAAAAAGATTCTCATAAATTTGTATTATTGTTTTGCTTATGCATTGTTTCTGTGTATTACTCTCGTTTATCTTAATAGTATTCACTTTTTTTGTACAACTTGTTCCTCTGGCCCTTACCGTCAATTAACAGAGAGTAACTTTTTACTGATTGATGGAAAACATAGTCAAGTTAGAGATTATTAGCACATGTGTCTATGTGGGACAGTAACTTTTTTTTTTTCGAACACCATGTGGAAGAGAAACTAAAAATGTAATAATATCCAAAGAAATAACATCGTTCTAAAATGCGGGCGCCTAGCCGATTTTGCGGCCGCCTAGGCGCTCGGCGTCAAAGGCACGCCTCGATTTTAGCCAAATCGCTAAAATTAATCGGAGATGCGATTAATGGCTTAAGATGCGATTAATTGCCGCCTAATCAGGCTTGAACCGATTTATTTTAGCTAAATTTTGGGCTCTGTGACAAATGATTGGCCCGTGATACAGGCCCATTCGTCTGGGATGAGGGGAGAACTTCTCTTTGTATATATAGAAGACTCAAGACTCCTCTGAAAGTAGAATTAGTCGATGTGGGACAAATGTAGTTGGTTTTTAATTTTTTTTTTCTGACTCGCGGAGTTTAAAACAAGAGAAAATTTAATCACCTTTTAGATTCGAACCAGGCACCTCTCCCCAAATTAGATGACTCTCGTACCACTGACCTACAACATCTTTTTGTCTGATTTTAACACGTATTTATATATATACCTATATTTACAATTTAAAAATAATAAAAACTAATCCCCGCATATATCCCGATTAATCCCCGATTTTTTGGTAACTCGCTAGGCCCGGAGTCACCGCCCAGCTAACGCCTAGCGTAGTTTTGAACATGGGAAATAACTAATCAGAATTTGAGTTGGGAAACGTGCCCATTTCGGAAAGAAATACAAAAGCTTCACGCTCTCTCTCTCTCTCTCTCTCTCTCTCTCTATCATCGTCGTCGTAGCGATTTCAATCCGAGAAAGAAACCAGAGAATATCCATACGAACAATCCTCTCACCAAACCCCATCTTCATCAAAGTTTTCTCCTTTTTTCTCTTGATCGTCGTGAAGATTCATCATCATCTTCTTTGTCTTTTTTTTTACTCATCACCCATCATCCTTATTACAACCCGGTTTACCCGATCTAAACCTGTGATCGATCGATTGAAACTCTACGGGTTCGGAGTGTTATTCCATCAAATTGAATGGCCGGTTACGCGAGTTATCTACGATTGGCACGACTTGGAACCGGTTCGGGCGTAAATTTCTCGACTCTGAGATCAATCGGTTCACCGAACCCGACATTTGACCGGACTCTCTTCGATCACCACGACATTCTTCGTTCATCATCATCATCATCATCTCCTCTGTACATGTACAGACAATCAAACTCCAGATTCATATCTCAACTTGTCAAAACCAATGGCAAACGTTTGTATCTCGTCGACACACTCGCTTTGGTAACAAACAACTCCTTATGCTTAATTGTTTTTTTTCTCTCTAATGTTTCATTGGTTTTGAATTGTCTAAACTTTGTTTGCCTTTTTTGAATTGAGACAATGCAATTGGTTATGTTCCAGACCGGAGTCAATTGAACGAAACACACACACATGTCTCATCTTTAATTTCCTAGATATTAGTTATAAGTTCAAAGGATTTTTTTTTTTGCAGGTAAGGAGCTTAGAAGCACAATGGTTGCCTTCAAAGCAAGCAGAGGCTATCACAGGTGCTATAACTGAGGTTCTGAATGATAGCTTAGGAGTTGTTTCTCAGTTGGTTGTTTCCAAGGGTGAGATGCAGAAAGTAAGTCTTTCTTATTTGTCTCGTCACAACAACACTTATGACCACCCCATTTTATAGCTCTTTTAAAGACTCATTTTTGACCTTCTTGCTTCTTCTGGTTAGGCTGAAATGACACAGGAATCAAACTTATCCAAGTTCAAAAGTGAAATTAACAGTTCTCTGGTAAATCTGTTTTTTTCAAGTGTATTATTTAAATTTTTTTTATTGAGTCTTATAAAGATTGTTGGGTTTCATGGTAATAGGACCACCATTTCTCTTTGCTGCAACACGAGAATGAGAAACTCCGCAATGACATTGAACGTATCCGCACTGATATAAGGTCTTTTCTTTTTTTATGAACAAACCAACCCTATATGGTTTGATTTTTGCTATACACTCAGTGTAGTGACTAAGACAAAATTTATATACATTGCAGGCACGAGATCGACAAAGTCACTGCAGGACAACGATTGGACCTGAATCTTGAAAAAGGGTCCGCTTACTTCTTCTATCTCTATTCAAACTAACATTTTATCTGTTATATGATTTTCTTGAAATATCTTTTCGATGATGGAGAGCAGGAGGATAAGAGATGAGCTAACGAATCAAAACGCCGAAACCTCTAACCTTACAAACAAACTTGACCGTGTTAGTATATACTCATCATCCCTGGTTTCTCTGCATTTTTGTGTGTTTATTTTGCAGTAAAAAGTTGGTTGTTTATGTTTTTCTTTTGCTTCAATGTATCTCAGGAGATTCACACTTTGAGAGCTCAGTTGGAAGCGGCCAAGTACGAGGTGATCAAGTATTGTATCGGTACACTTGTCTCCATCTCAGCCGTTGGTCTAGCTGTCCTCCGGATCGTCATGTGATGTGACTCTCCATCGTTGACCAACACCATCATCTTTGCTGTTTTTAACTATTTCGGATGATTATCTTGGTCTGCTCTCTACATCTTGTGAATTATTCGTATGTTGTAGTATATTATATATGACGAAAGAAAGAAAGAAAAGAATAACTAATTTATGAGATTTGCGATCAACGTTTATGATGATGTTCTTCCACCTGTATGAAGAATAGTTTGGTTGTATGCATACATTATTGTTGGATGTCGAAAATTGTTCTTGTGATGACGAACCAAACGCAACGATAGTTAGAACCATAGCTAGCTCTCTGCTTGGAGATAAAAGCCCATAAATAACCCTTCGGGCCTCGATAAATGCTATTTTGAAGTATGAGTCAGATTTTGGCCCATTAGATAATATAGGTGTATTTTAGTCAGTATTTAAGATATCTTCATATGGAAACCCAAATTTCAAACCGAACCTAAACCGGGAAAACTGTGAATCCAAGTAGTGTTGAATGTGGTCAGTTGTTGTTAGGTTTTTTCAAGCTCATATCCAACTCTTTATTGTCCGATTAGTACGATATTGTTTATTTTGGGCTGAAGCAGTAAAGCCCGTATGGATTTGGTTTTGAGCTCATTCCCAAAAGGTCTCGTACTAATCAGAGTTGGACATCTTTTTATATACTAGACATTATTTGTCTAAACTTCCAATGTAGGACTTTATTTGCATTCACAACAAACCTCCTCTCAAACCAAGTACCACATGAACCCTTGGTTTACCTCCAGCAAAACCTGGCACATCTCTTGTACCGCCGTAATCACCAACGAGCCTCTTCACCTAACCCTTGTTACACCATTAAGATTTATCCAGCTAACTCTTACTGCACCATTAGGACATTCACCACCTAATCCTTGCAGTACCGTTAGAAATATCCACCTAATCTTGTATCGTCGTTAGGGAGAGACTTTCGATATAAGTCTCTGGCATCACTTAATCGCAAAGTCACCTTGAGGATTCTCCTCCCACAACCGAAGTTTCCAGGATCTTTAACTGGCTTCTGCTACGCATCCCGCCCTTCCCATCGAAGTGGAGGCTCTTCGAACTTGAAGGGTATTTTGGTCTTTTTGCAGATGTTCGTCATCCCGGTTCTGATACCAATTGTTGGGTTTTTTCAAGCCCATGTCCAATTCTCTATTGTCCAATTAGTACGATATTGTCCATTTTGAGCTGAAGTAGTAAAGCCCGCATGGATTTGGTTTTGAGCTCATTCCCAAAAAGCCTCGTCATAATCAGAGTTGGACATCTCTTTATATACTAGACATTATTTATCTAAACTTCCAATGTGGGACTTTATTTGCATTCACAATAAACCTCCTCTCAAACCAAGTACCACATGAACCCTTGGTTTTCAACCTCCAGCGAAACCTGGTACACCTCTTGTACCGCCGTAATCACCAACGAGCCTCTTCACCTTAGGATTTATCCACCTAACTCTTACTGCACCATTAGAACATTCACCACCTAATCCTTGCAGTACCGTTAGAAATATCCACCTAATCTTGTATCGTCGTTAGGGAGAGACTTTTGATATAAATCTCCGGCACCACTTAATCGTGAAGTCACCTTGAAGATTCTCCTCCCACAACCGAAGTTTCCAGGATCTTTGACTGTTCTCTGTTACGTACCCCTCTTTTCCCATCGAAGGAAGCACTACTTCGAACTTGAAGGATATTTTGGTTTTTTTACAGATATTCGTCATCCCGGCTCTGATACCAATTGTTGGGGTTTTTCAAGCCTATGTCCAACTCTATATTGTCCGATTAGTACGATATTGTCCACTTTGGACCGAAGCAGTAAAGCCCGCATGGATTTAGTTTTGAGCTCATTCCCAAAAGGTCTCGTACTAATCAGAGTTGGACATCTCTTTATATACTAGACATTATTTGTCTTACTTCTAATATGAGACTTTATTTGCATTCACAACAGTCGTAAAAAACACTGCCTTTTTCTTATAAAAGTAGTGTTGAATGGAGAGGTGGAACCGTGGAAAGAAAAGTGGTTCGGCCGGCAACGCATCAATAACACCAATGTGCAGTTCAAAAACATAAACTGGTTTAACCTAAAGTTTTAAAGTTGTGTGAGTTTGGGTGTTATGTTGGCTACTACTTGAATATAAGAAGTGTAAAGAATTCCAAAAAAAAAAAAAAAGAAGCGTAAAGCAAACCAATAATGTAAGGTCAAAGGATCCTCCCTACCATTCTAATAATTGCTTTACAATTGGAGAAGAACGCCGTTGAAACAATTTATCTATTATCCGTAGAACTTTGAAAACCCTACTCAAAAATATACAATCTGGTGTGGGAAGATGGTTAGTTGTAACTTTTCTCTTAGGAAACTTAATGATATGATGGAACTAACTATTTAGACAATGGACCATAACAACGTCAAACCGACGACGGGGATGTGTGAAAGAAGTTGAATATGGTGGGGGAAATGCTCAATCTGTAATTCAAACTTCAAAATGTGTTAGGTCTATTTTCATATTTTTAGAGTATCTCACTTGTTGACCAAAAAAGGAGTGTATCTCACTAGTTAAACTAAAACAAAAAAAAAGGTAAAAAGAAACAAAATTATGGGAACTAGCATTTTATGAACATTTCAGAAATTTTTGGTATTATGTCATTGATAAATTTTCTTAAAAATATTAAAATTTAATTATATCAAAAATTATTATTTTATTAATAACCTCTTGTGAAATTTTGACTGATGTTATTGCTCTTACAATTCACTCATTTAATTATATGCTTGTATATGACTTTATTAAAACAATGAAGTAAAAAATGATAAAGTTCATTAGTAATTTATTGGAAATATTGTATATTATATTTTAAACAGTATATATATATATATATATATTTGGTTGAAATATATATAAATATATATGTGTTCTTGGTATATGCGAAAGTAGACATGCCAATATATTTTCTGATTTTTAGGCTAACACTTGGAAGAAAAGTCAACTAAAACCAGTGGAGGAATAACTCCCCAAGTTTATAGAAATTTGTAAATATAACAAAAGTTTAAGAGGGACTTACACTTTAAGACACATTCTATCTTTTGTTTTCATCTAAAAACACATCGTGTCTTTGACACACTTTATGTTAACAGGTATCTTTTTTAGACAAAAATAGCCTTATTTCAGTGTAAGGAGAAGAATATTGTTTTCAAAGAAATACCATAACCTAACTAAATTTTTTAATAGAATAATTCTTTTAGTTGGAAAGAGAGAGAGAAATTGGTTTTTTATATAATTATTATTTTTCATTCATCTTCATTTCATTTGTACTTGCTTATTTCAAAAGTTAAAGATACATAAATCAACTTTTTCATGTATCATAAATTATAACTTCTCAAAGATATGGACGTTCGTGCTAATCTCAAAGATATGGTCAACGAATATTATTTTTTTTTTGGTCAAACGAATATTATTAATAGTCCAAAAATTGGCAGTATTGCACATCACTAGAAGTCTAGATGGACGCATCCAATCTCCAAAGACCAAAACTACGCAGACTATAGTAAGTAACTAAGTTATGATATATGGCTATACAACTACATGAATCAATTTGCAGTTTTATTGTGTGGCTATTGTATTTTTCCCCCTTGGAGATTCGATGGTAGAGAAGCAAAGCTTCTAAAATTTGTTAGTCAACAGACCGGTGAGCAACTAGCGATTAGACCCTAATGTTTTTTTACAGAGCTGATCATGAGCCAAAGTTCATAATGTACTAATTTTAGATGCCAAAATTTATATGAAATTTTGAAAATATAATTTCTTTGTATAATCTAGCACCAAAGCCTTATAGTAGTATATCAGTGAAAGTATAAACTTCCATTATTTCAGTGCGACGGTTTAATGTTATGCACATTAACGGGGAGGAAACTTGTGGTTTGGAACCCATGCACTGGTCAAACTAGGAGCATTGAACCTGGGACTTCATGATGATGCGTATGCTTTAGGATACACGACCACATCTTCTTCTTCTTGTGGCCTCCGTAGCTACAAAATCTTGAGGCATTTTTATCGTCAGAAAGGTCGGTGGTTCCGGGAAAAATTTGACAAAGACGAGCTGGTCGAGATTTCTCTCCCAGGCACGATTCCCCGAGGAGAGCGTAGGCAAGCGTCCAGCGGTTAATAGGATGAAAGTGACTACTCACTTGTTTGCCAAGTAAGGAAACTTTCTTCAAGCCCAGCCAAAACACCTTTTCGGAAGCCCTATTCTTTGTCCCAAAGAAGCATCCTCCGCAAAGCTTTACACATCTTTCAAATCTCAATCCTCTGGTTCTGTATCAGATCTTGAGTTTTCCCTTACTCTTAACGGTTCTTGCTATCACTTTCTTGAGCTTTCTCACCCGCTACCAACATCTACAGCATCTTGCTCTGTTCCTAGACCTTCTGCTACACAAAGATCATCTGCTTTAATATTCTAACCGGCTAGGAGTCGACTGAGAACTCCTCCAGCGGTCTTAGATTTAGCAGACACTATTCTTCTCTCAAACCCAACGAAGCATGGCTCCTAGGTTTACTGCAGAAGAAAAAGGAAAAATGCAACAAAATGAGCGTGAGCGAGACGGCATCAAGAGAATCAAAGCTCCAAGACTTGACAATGCTACTCTCATCAAAGAAAATGCTTTGACCCTCATAGGAAGACTTACAAATCCACAGGAACAACAAATGTCGGACCTAATCCCGGCGTTGCCTCGCAAGTGGAACCTCAGAGGGCGAACTGAAGGGGCGGATCTAGGTAACAACTGCTTCCTGTTCCGCTTTGAACGAGAAGATGACCTCCGTAGGGTCCTGGACAACAGACCCTATCACTTCTCCTACTGGATGGTGATTCTCCAGAGGTGGGAGCCTGTCATATCAATGTCTTTCCCAAACTTAATCCCGTTCTGGATTCGAGTGAAGGGACTCCCCCTGCACTACTGGCACGACGACATGGTGGTTAGAGTAGGCCAAGATCTGGGTACATTCGAAAACCATGAGCTCACAAAGACAACAGCTCGTGTTAGAGTGCACATTGATGGCTTTAAACCCTTAGTCAAGGAAGCCATAGTTGAGTTTGACTCAGGAGAAGAAGTTTTCATCACCTTGGAGTATGAGAAATTGGAAATGCACTGCTCAACTTGTGGCTCCCTCTTCCACCACAGATCTACCTGTCCCCCAAAGCTGAACGTTCCTGAGGAAAGGCTCACAAACAACAAACATACTTCAGAAGAAGAAACCTCAAGAACCGTCACGCAGAATCACACAAAAGCTAACAACAATCTCACCAGTGACTCGAGGTACCACAGGACAGGCACGAAAGCAATGGAGAGACAAACATATGCACAGAAGGAGCACCAAAGTCATACGAACAAGGAGTTCCAGGAGAGACTAGACAGACATGGCAGACCTTTCGGAGAACGAGTAAGCACCAAACATACAAGGAACCCTCCACCAACTCTGACCCTAGAAGATGGAGAGATTAACAGAATTTCAGAGATAAGACCTTTGTCGACTGCAAAAGAGCTTAGCTACGCCTCACCTACCTACTCTAGACGTAGGGAGGGTCCAAAAACCTATGCAAGCAGGCCAAGAGATCTCTTCCCTCGAAGAAGTGAAGGACAATGGCGCCCAAAGCTTGTAGTCGTGCCAAATCCACCGGAGGAGATGCAGAACAGAAATCAGCTGATTCTCGCAGAAGGAACGTCAAACACTCCACCTCTTCAAATACAAGAAACGGAAGAACATCTTTTAGCTAAGGAAGCAATCATGGAAGAATTACATGACGTTACAAGGAAATACCTGAGCTGTAAGGATCCTGCTGAAGCAGCAGCAAGACGTCAGAGAGTCTTACAGTCTGATGCTGAAGGGTTAATGGAAGCAACGGCAGCGTCGATTTTGGCTGCATCGACGGTCCAACAAAATGAGAGGAATCTGAGGACGGGAGAGTTAAGCAATCCTGCTATACCTCCACCCCTCCAGGACCCACTACTTCAAGCTCTTATCTACCCAGCTCCCTTAGCCCTGTTCGAACCCATAAACGGTGGTGAAGAGAATATTGGACAAGATCCATATTATAGTGATGTTTCGCCACTAACTCACCAGGAACCAAGACAACCTGCTTGGAGAACTCCTCGCCTCCGCTCAACAGTCGTTAGCTCACAGGAGATAACGCGAGACACCCCACTAGCTCTCCAAACTCCGCTGGAACTCAGAAACGATAATGAAACTCTAAGGAGCTTTCAAGACAGAGCAAAAGGCAAGGAAATACATTCAAAGAGGAAATCACCTGCACGAAACACACCAAACATCCTAAGAGGAGCTAGTTCTAAAAAGCGAAACATTTCTCAAATCAGAAACTCACCTCGACGGCAGACAACTGGTGAAACAAATGGAGATAAGAAGAAGAAACAAAAGGTTACGGTACCTGCTACTGGAACTTCGAAAAATGAGCCCTCACAAGCGGCAGAGAATCCTCTGATCCGTCTGATCCCCGCAATGAATAGGAAGAAATCGGATTTTCGGCTTCTTCCGCACCAGGCTCCTTAGCCATTCTTAGCTGGAACTGTTGTGGGTTGGGGAACCCAGTAACAGTCCAGCGGCTACATGAGCTCCAGAGGAGGAGAAAACCTGATATTACCTTCCTCATGGAGACAAAAAATCCTCAGGAGATGGTTGCAAAGGAACTTCACTGGCTGCAGTCAGACGAGTCTTTCACGGTGGAACCACATGGTACGGGAGGGGGTCTCTTTTTGTCCTGGAAAAAAGATATTAAGTTATCAGTGCTCTCCTCGTCGCATAACTATATAGACACAACCATAAGCTACAAAGGCAACACTTTCCATACCACTTTTGTTTATGGCGAACCTGATCACACAAAAAGACTACAAGTGTGGGAAACTATATCGAAGCTACAACCGGAAGCAGGCGGACCATG
This sequence comes from Raphanus sativus, assembly GCF_000801105.2. NCBI lineage: Eukaryota > Viridiplantae > Streptophyta > Magnoliopsida > Brassicales > Brassicaceae > Raphanus > Raphanus sativus. The sequence goes on from NW_026615675.1 coordinate 29,584, forward strand.
GTTTCTCACAGGAGATTTTAACGAAATAATTGATAACAGTGAGAAGTGTGGAGGACCGGTGAGAGCAGAAGGCACTTTCTGTGCCTTCATAACTTTCCTATCTACAAACGATCTATTCGACATCAAGTTCTCAGGAAGTTACTTATCTTGGAGAGGCAAGCGACATACACATCTGGTCCTGTGTCGCCTGGATCGAGCTATAAGCAATAGTGAATGGATGGACCTATTCCCGTCTTGCCGGAGCCAATACTTAAAGTTTGAGGGCTCAGACCACCGCCCTCTCATCACGCTCCTAGACACATCAAGAAAGAAAGGACTCAAGGTCTTTAGATTCGACAGAAGACTCAAAGACAATGCAGAGATAAAAGATCTAGTGAAAACAGTGTGGAATGACTCAGTACATTTAACCGTCGAGGAGAGATTATCAAAATGTCGTCATGCAATATGCAAATGGTGCAAAGCTTTCCATGAAAACAGTCAAAAAGCTTTGGAGGAAACAAAAGATGAATTAAATGCTGCAATGGAGAATTTGGTACCTGAGGAAGAGAAGATCAAAGCTTTAAACACCAAATTGTTAACCCTCTACAAAGCGGAAGAAAATTTCTGGAAGCAAAGGAGTAGGACTTTGTGGCTCTCCCTGGGAGATTCTAACACAGGCTATTTCCATGCTGTTGCAAAGACGAGGTCAGCTAAGAACCGTATGACAGTTATTAAAAACAAGAACGGCCTACCTGTTTATGAGGAGGAGCAGATTTCAGATGTAATCTCTGAGTTTTATAACAACCTGTTCGTTTCATCAGCCAATGATTGTACGCACACGGTTACAGAGGCTCTGTCCCCCTGCATCACCAGAAAACAAAATGAGCTGCTTACCCAGATCCCTCAAGCAAAAGAAATCAAGGAGGCTACCTTCTCAATACACCCCGATAAGGCCCCTGGACCCGACGGCTTCTCAGCCAGTTTCTTCCACTCCAACTGGGAGGTAGTTGGTCCAGCGGTTGTTCAAGAGATACAAGGCTTCTTCCTCACGGGTACGTTAGCCCCTGATATCAACAAAACACATGTTAGGCTAATTCCGAAGATTTTGGGAGCATCTAAGGTGGAAGACTATCGGCCGATTGCCTTATGCAACATCTACTACAAAATCATCTCGAAGATACTGTCAATCAGGTTAAAAGCAGTACTAAGCTCCATAATATCTGAGAATCAGTCGGCATTTATTCCTGGGAGAGCAATAGCAGACAATGTGCTAATCACTCATGAGACACTACATTTTCTTAAAACCTCAAAAGCAGAGAAGCACTGTACTATGGCAGTTAAAACGGACATGTCTAAAGCCTACGACAGGGTCGAATGGGGTTTTATAGAGAGGGTCTTTCAGAGACTAGGTTTTGATGCAATATGGATAGGGTGGGTTATGCAGTGTATTTCGACAGTTACCTACTCCTACCTAATCAATGATTCTGTGTATGGAGAAGTAACACCTTACCGTGGGATACGGCAAGGAGATCCGTTGTCACCTTATATCTTCATCATATGCAGTCAAGTCCTCTCCGGTCTGTGCGACAATGCGGCAAAAGCAGGAACCCTCCAAGGAGTGAGAGTAGCGAGAGGAAGCCCTCGAGTCAACCATCTTCTCTTCGCTGACGACACCATGTTCTTCACTCAAGCCTCAGATAAGAGCTGCGACTCCCTACTACATATCCTCCTCCTATATGAACGAGCGTCGGGACAGATGATAAACAAGACTAAATCATCTGTCACATTCTCCTCCAAAACACCACCTGCAGTAAAAGAAGCAATAAAACATAAGTTGGGAATCATCAAGGAAGGAGGATTGGGGAAATACCTAGGATTACCTGAACATTTTGGCCGCAGAAAGAAGGACTTGTTCACATCGATAGTAGACAGGATAAGGCAGAGAGGAAAGAACTGGGCAACTAAACGTCTATCCAGAGCAGGAAAGTTAACAATGCTGAAATCAGTCCTCAGCGCCATCCCCACTTATACGATGTCGTGCTTCCTCCTACCAGTGAGCCTCTGCAAAAGAATTCAATCAGTTTTAACTCGGTTTTGGTGGGATGGAAGTGATGGAAAAAAGAAGATTTGCTGGGTCTCGTGGGATAAGCTAACAAAGCCAAAAGCCCTAGAAGGACTGGGTCTAAGAGATATTCAACGTTTTAATCAAGCGCTCCTAGCAAAACTAGCGTGGCGAATTATTACAGTTCCTAACAGCTTACTAGCACGAGTCCTAATGGGGAAATACTGCCACAAGAAAAGCTTTCTAGACGTTGAAGCCTCACAAAGTTGCTCCCATGGATGGAGAGGCATCTTACATGGCAGAGATCTCCTAAAGTCTAACCTGGGGAAAGCTATCGGAAACGGCCAAACAACAAAACTCTGGAAGGATTCATGGATATCTCTAGATGAAGTTTCTAAACCTATAGGTCTTATAGCTGAAGCTTCGCTAGACCTAATGGTGTCGGATCTTCTCACAACAGATCTACAATGGAGAAAAGAAAAGATAGAGAGACTGCTACCTATCTATGCGGCACAAATTCAGTGCATCCAACCGAGTCGTAAAGGTACCGAAGACACTGTGATCTGGCACAAAACTAAATCAGGCGTATACACAACACGATCAGGATACTTTGTGGCATCAAACCAGGAACCTACAACAAACCAGGAGGAGAATCTGGTTAGTTTTGATTGGATTAAAGATGTATGGGCAGGAAACTTCTCACCAAAGATGAGAACGTTCTTGTGGGCAATGCTTCAGAACTCCCTCCCTTTAGGCGCTAATCTACAAACAAGAGGTGTTTTGTCAGGAAAATATTGTGTTAGATGTCAAGAGATTGAAACAGCAACACATTGTTTCTTTACATGCCCTTTTGCAAAAAGAGTGTGGGAGATGATACCTCTGCAAAGAGCTGTGGCAATATCAGATGAAGACTCGCTCCAAAGTACTGTCAGGAAATTCAGATCAGTGGCATGTCTCCCTCCTTCTGGAATCGTCTTTAATATCTTGCCATGGGTCTTTTGGGCAATCTGGATCTCACGGAACACTCTGATCTTCGAAAACAGAGCAATTCTAGCGGAAGAAACTGCAGTGAAAAGCCAACGGTTAGCAATCGAATGGACGCAATCGCAAGGGAGAACAAAAGAAAAACAACACTTACAAGCTCAAGCTCAGACGCGACCGAAACCAGTGGAGATCAGCTCTCCGGAAGCCGACACTGTTACATGCACGACCGACGCTTCGTGGGACAAGACCTCGAAGACAGCCGGCTTTGGATGGGTCTTCTCAGGAGGACCGATAACATCACCAATCCACGGATCGATGGGTCACAGCTCGGTTGGAACCCCTCTAATCGCAGAAGCTCTCGCGATGCGTGAAGCCCTCATTCAGGCGATCTCCCTCGGGTACAAGAAACTCAGGGCCTTCTCCGACAACACAACGCTCGTCAGAGCAATCAACGGCGACGGACAGTACAAAGAAATCATCGGAATCACTTCTGATATCCGACTGATCTCCTCTGACCTCGCAACTTTCTCTATCTCTCATCTTCCGAGATCAAAAAACACTTCTGCGGACTCTTTAGCTAAACGGGCTTTGGAAGCTTTTCTTCTATCATTGTACTAAACCTTAAGATTGGGCCATCTTTGGGCCTCTTCTTCTCTTTTTCTATTAATGCATTATTCAGTGACAAAAAAAGGTCGGTGGTTCCGGAGGGTGAGATGTATGATCTCACCTCTGACTCTTGGAGGGTTCTTGATGATTGATTCCTTTCCTCCTCTTGGCTACTCCGTAAATCGCAACGGCGTGTCTTTGGAAGGAGACGCTTACTTCGTTGCTCCACGAGACAAAGGAAATGATGCTTTCTTGATCACAAAATTCGATTTCACAACCGAGACGCTTGTGCGTCTCCCTCTTCCGTTTCAGAGTCTTGATCCTTGGGATAAATTAAGCGTTTCTTTCGGTTGTTAGAGACGAAAAAAATCGCCTTGTTAGACGTTTGTAAATTGGAAGGGAACATGCGTATATGGGTGACCAACAAGTTTGACGATGATGATGAAGCCAACTACCTGTCATGGGATTAAATTGTTATAAATCTGACAGGTATTTCGAAAGCTTCTTGTTCGACGAAGAGAATAAAGTGGCGGTAGGTACTGTCTTGTGCAGAAGAAAGCTTGCGTCATAGATTTGTTACCAGAATCTACATTGCTGACGAGTCTATGGATATGGATAAACAAGTTTATAAAGCTAAGACATCCACGTATCATCAGTTATGACTTATGCTCCGAGTTTGGTTCACGTTCCGAAAAGTACACCTAAGAGGAGGCAAAAGAACAGAGGTTGTTTAGCTATCCCTTAAAAATGAATTACTCTCTTTCTTCTCGTTTTGGTGATGTTCTTCTCGTTTGTTTCGGTTTAAGCGACGCTTGATTATGATTTTTTTTTGTTTTGCTTTTGTGTAATTGGATCATTTATTCAAATACAATGTTCAGCTTGGACCCAATTCCGCTTCAAATGTTTTATCTTGGAGAGAATGTCATCACGTAAGCAGAATCTTATTCATGGACTGAGAGAGAGTAAACAAGCGCGATACCAAACTAGATTCTGTTCACTAACGTAACCTGTCCTAATTGCGTTTGATCCGAATTCAAAACCGGAATGTTGCTTTAGTCCCAGTTATTTATACTTCCTAGAATCCAAAAATCTAACCGTCATCCAAATAAACCGAAAAAGAGCCAATGTGTAATCCAAACGTATGTGGTGAATATTAATTTTACTTAAACCAAGTAAGCATATTCCATAATGGTCGACTGGAGAGAACTTAAATATCAAGATTGTCAAAAATAAAAATATTACCTAAGTAAAATAAAAATCAGTATCCAATAATGTAAATAAACAAAAGCACAAACATTAAAAACAAATTAACGTGATGTAATTTATATCAACTTTGAAGATTAGAAGTTATAGTCAACATACCGGTGAGCGTACTAGCGAATAGAACCAGATGCCTTTGCCTCTAATCATGAGCCAAAGTTCGTATAGTACTAATTTTAGATGCTAAAATTTTGAAAATGTAATTTTTAAAAAATTTAGCACCAAAATCTTATAGTATAGCAATTTAAGAATCTTAAACAACTTAATCAACAAAATATCTAATCAACTTAATCTAATAAAAGACCTGCTTTTCATTCCGGCACTAGCAACGTAAACAACTTAACAAGCACTACTTTTGGCGATTTCAAAGTACCATTGTATGTGATCCTTCTTCGCTTAAGAGCAGTCGATTTCCGGAAATAGGCAGAACTCCAGTACATGTTAGCAGCAAACGTTCATCCAAGGACCAGAGATCAAATAAAGTGAAGAAAAAAAAAAAACAGCATGAGCCGAATCGATGCAATGATGAGGCTTCTAAGGGCATTGAGTCTCGGGAAAAACTCAGTTCCCCTGGATATTATTGCTCACCCATGGACTTTTCTACTTATGAAGGTGAGAAATCCAGCAATCAGTTTCCCACAGAAACTCCTCTGACATCGAATGAACGTGTAAACTTCCGATCTACTAATGACTGACTTTAAGGTTGTCTTCACGGCAGAGGATGGTGGAAGTATTCAGATGCCGCAATTTTCTATCTCAGGGAGAAATATCATGTTCAGAAATTAAGTGTATCCTAGCAAATAGATACCACACTCCGTCCGTGTATAGTAAAATCAACTACTACATGTTGTTGTTGTATGGAATTTGATGTATCTATATTATTAAAAGAGAAGTACACATATAAAATGCCCCTTAGTTTTCAGTGTTATTTACACTTCCATGCCACTGACATTAGATAATTCTTCCTATTTTAATGCTGTATTTTTCACTTTAATTAATGTGTTTTCCTAAATTAAATTTGTATTAAATACACAATTAAATAATATTTCCTATTTTAATGCTTTGTCTTTTCCACTTACATTAATGTGTTTTCTAAAATTAAATTTGAATTAAATACACTTCATTAACTTCTCAATTAAAATAATGTCGGATTCAAAAAAATACATTTTTATTGGACAAACAATTCATGAAAATTATAATATCAACTCTTCATTTAAAAAATATGAACGAAAAAGTATTACCAAATTTGAACCGAAACTAGATAATATTCAAACGGATTTACCATTTTGGTATCTAGAGAACCATAACTAAACTTTATCCGAACGAAATATTTCAGATATCCGAATGTATTTAAATCATATTTATATACTTCAATATGTTAGGTATTTTTCGAGTTAATATCTAACTATTTTAAGTTGATTTAAAATATAAAAAATAATCAAAAGTAAACATCTAAAGTAGATAAACAATAATCAAAACACCAAAAATACTTTTATATATTTATTATTCATCTAAATATTCAAGTTAAATTTATTTTAATTTTTAATTTAGGTACTTTAGCTTACATTACTCAAATTTAAGGCTATTTAAAAATATATAAAATTTTAAAATAATTTAAACGGGTTATCAAACCCGCAAAGATCTAAATCAAACCGGAACCAAAGTTTATAAATACCCGAATAGAGTTAGAATCTTTAAACTCGAAAATCTCAAACTCGAATAAATTTTAACCGAATTCGAGTGGATATCCAAATACTTATCCCTAGCTTAATCAATATAAAACGATCAAATATTATAAATATAATATTTAGTATAAATAAATAAAAACTAAAACTGAAAATTAATACCCGTGCGGTCGCACGGGTCAAGATCTAGTTCATATTATATTCTTTTTATGTTTGCGCTTTAGTTGCCATCTTGTGCTGGGGGAACTTGGATCAGCAGCAGTGCAGTATTTTAATAAATGCATGGAATCTGCCTCTCTAGTGTTTGCTTGGATCGAAGAATTTACCATAGAATCAGCTGAAGGTTTACAACAAGCCCAAGTATGCTTTCTCTCTTCGGCTAGCTAGATAAATGTTCTACCACGGTCCAATCAAATATAGTTTTGTACTAATATCAGTTCATATAAGATAAAAAAAAATTGTTAGGATGTTTATTCATCCAACAATGTCAGCACAGAACTCTGTTGGTTTCTTCTAATTGAATACATTTTCTTTTAACATACCGGCAGAGAACACCTGATGGCGCATTGATTCCAATTATTCTTTTGTTGATTCAAGTTTGGGAAACACAATCTCAAAGGAAAAGCAAACCATAATCTCAACGTAAAGCAAAACACAATCTCAATCTCAATTGTAGCTGGAACAATTATTACATCAGTCTTTAAAATAAGTTATTAAAAACACCCCACCCACCCACAGTTTGGTTAAACACATCATCAAGAGCTTCCTACAGTTTCCTCTCTTTAAACATCTGGTAATATATCCATTGGGCATAAACCGCGTACGTACCCATCGTGGCCTCCCAGAACACTGGTCGGGAAGTCACCTCCGTGGAGGGTGTAGGAATACTGCGGATCATGGACCTCACTTGAGCCATGATGGGTTTAATAGACATAGGAGCCATTTTGCCTGCGCATAAGAGATACCATCAAAAATAAATAAAAATATAAATAATTAACCCAGGCAGAGGGATTCATAAACATTATTAAATCACGGACGAAACTGAATGAAGGGAACCTAATCGCATCATAAAAGCCCGACGACAATAGAGAGAGAGTAGAGAGAGTTCACAACATAAGAATGCTCAAATTGATGATTCAATTATACAGATTCCAAGAATCACAAACAGTAAGATATTGTAGTAATCCGTTTCAATACAGATTAATTAAGATATTACCATCAGATCGAAGATTCGTTTAATTTCTCAGGTAACAACCATTCAGAGATACCATCAAAAGATCGAGTTCCGAGTTTTGAAATAGAGAGGAGAGAGTGACTCACACGAAGACGCGTCGCTTGTGGATGAGGATGAATGATAATATCCCAATCCCAAATCCTTTATATTCAAACCCTATTTTTTGCCAACACGGGCCGGACCACATATAAGGAGGCCCTATCCCTTCCGGCCTTTTAATAGGTTCTTGCTGAAATTGTTTCTCGATTTACTCTCGTTAATAATAACTTTCTTATGTATACTAGGGTGTTTTCTGGCTACGCCCGGATTCTTTCCTATAATATTAATTAAACTTAATTTCTATATATTTAAAAAAAAACAAAAAAAAATAAATAGTGTGGAAGTGGTTATAGAATTATAAAAATAAGTGAAAAACTATTTAAATAATTTTGTTGAGTTTGGTTAAAATTTTATATAGGATATTAGTAAGATTAATAAGAAGTTAACTAAATTATTAGTTAACATCTATATGAATTCTTGATCTTGGTTTTTTATTTTTATGTAAAACATTGTAAAACTTATAATTAATACTGTATAAAATTGTTTGGTTTTACAATTATTTAGTTTTTATTTCTGTAAAAAAAAGTACCAACCGACTTGTGAATAGGTTCTTTATTTGTTCTCTTTAATTTGTTGTTTTAACCAAAATTTAAATTTATCATTTATTGTTTGCTATTTAATTTCTTTTTTTCTAAGTTTGTTTTGTGATGGAAATAAATTTTCTTCATGATTTGAAATATTTTCAGTAGTAAAGTAATTATAGAGGTTTACTTTCTTACAGTTAATGTACTATTAATTTTACAGTATTTTAATAATTTAAGTAATTAGATTTCACTTTGGAAATAATTGCAAATATTAATACTTTTATTTGATTCTTGGGTTTTTTGGTTTTTTTTGTTGGGTAATGTTTGTGTCATTCTTTTTGGAAGGCTTAAATGACCTTTTTTCTCTTGAAAACAGGTATGATTGAGGACTTCAAACCAAACTTAAAATCTCTCTAAATTTTATTAATGGTAGATATATAAAAAAATAATCAGAGTCAAAAGTCTGGAACTAGGTTTCTATTTGTTTGGCTATTGTTTTTAAAACATTTTGAAGAACACTTAATTTAAATCTGATTAATCACATTTAAATCTGATTAATCACATTGCATATATATTTTATATTTTTCTAAAAATAATTTATGAAACACAAACGGTTTAAGAATTTAAGAATTCTAACTGCTACGGTTTGATCCTGCCCTACAATTTGAGTTGCAAACCCACGAATTGCTTTATTATTGTTATCACACTTGCCTCACTTCTTTTTTGTTCCAAGACCTTTGTTTATGATGCATTTCTATTAGACTCACACTTGCCTCACTTCTTTTCTTTTGTTCCAAGACCTTCTTTTGTGATGCTTTTATGGTAGTGCGTACAAACTCAATATATTCAACTCCACCTGCTTGATGAAACGTTAGACCACCAGCTTTAACCCCTTAAGAGCAGGTACTGTGGTCCACTAAAACAGTGTAGGTGGAGATCACAATCATAAACATTGACAGCGATAAAATAACACAAAGATCAAGAAAAGTTGTGTAGTGCCACGATATATCTTCTCAGCAACTTCATTTTTCTCAATGGACACGTTAACGCTATTGTTGCCTCAAGGTTTGAATTAAAAGATTTGTCAAGCTGATTAACTTCTTTGTCACCAACTCCACTCTATAAAAAAGAAAAGTATTTTTCGACAATAGAAAGAAATCACCTCTACCATTTCTCATTAATTCCAATAACTGGTGTTCCTGCACGTAAATTCTTCTCTGTCTTTTTCTCTAACACGTCATTTAATTCCTTGCTCATGAAGTTTGTAGTAAAATGAGATTTAGCAATTGGTAACCAAATCACTAAACCATTTTAGTTGGGTGATTTTTTCATCCTATGTGTCAGTAACCAAATCACTTGCGGGGTTGTTGGCAGAGGTTTGCTTAATTGTGATTCCAACTAAGGTGTGCATTTGAGACCTTTATTTTCACTAAACCATTTGAATAGTTGTGTTAATCTTGCCACATTCAGACTGACCCCACCAGTGTTTTAAAGTTACGTATAGATTGTATGCGTGGGAAAATGAAAAAAGTAAATGCTAAACCAGTGAGAGATAGTTTGCAGATAATTGAAAGGAAATAAACGAAAACTCTTTTTTTTTTTAAACAAAACTAAAACGAAAACTCAGAAACTGAAAAACATATCAGTTTGGTAAAAACTGAAAAACGCAGGAAAGCTAAGTGGGATTCACCGTTCACGGTTTTGTGGATTTGTACCAATCACTCACGCGGGCGCTTGCGACTCTTCTCTATCTCAGCCAAGCTTGGTAGATTCGGGTCATCTACTTCCTTTGCCTTGCCGGAAGGACCACCAGTGTCGCTAGCAGATGACAGTGCTTGTTCTGTGTGGACATCTCCCCCTGGAGCCTTTTCAGCCTCGGGTTTCTTTAAGATAAATAAACGGTTTAGTTTTTTTTTGCTTCTAACATTATTAAATTGAATATATAAGAGTAAGAGGAAACCTACGGTCAGAGGGTCAAGCCTATCTTCAGTGATTGCAGACCCGGTGAAGGTACACGTATGTGAAAAACGTATTGATTCCAAGCTAGCTCTTCAAGGCATCGAGGTAGCTCTGGACCTCCAACGCCTTTAATCTGTTTTTGGTTAAAGATTGGTGTGTTAGCTAGAGGTGTGATCAAAATTTGAAAACGGTATATGAATGGTTTCTTTATCGTAGAGACCAAACCTCCTCTCCAGAGCTAGTGTCGCTGCTTCCATTTTGGTGAGCTTAGACACCTCGGTATCAAAGACCACAAACTTTGCACTGTCTCTGCCATCACAAACTTTGACTCGGTAATTGAGTTTGACCATACTCATAGGCAAAGATAAGACTGTAAATAAGGGCCCATACTTTTGTCTTCTCTCGTTTTTTTTTCTCTCGTTTGTTCCCGTCAAATACTGAATAGTTAGAACATCACCGAATCATTCATTTTGAGAAGGCAATATTAGTTTAACACACGTATATTTTGCATGGTTGTTAGTCTAATGAAGGGGTAGGAGCTGATCATTGCGTATCCGTTCCGCAAGCTTTACTTGATACAATAGGGCAGACACGCAAACTCATCATCAAAGTCTCTAATCATAATTTGAAAGGTAAGACTCAGACACTAACTGTCACAAAGATACTCCCACTAGAAGTTTCACTTCCAGCAACGTCTGATGGTATTCCGAAGACTGGAGGTGACGAATCTGGTCCTTCTAGAGGCTCTGGAGGGTCTGCAGGTGATGGGGTTAGAAAAGCCGCTGAGAGTCTTGAGTCGGATGAAATCAAGCGTTCCAAGAGTGGCTAATATAGCTTCTTCTTATCCTCTTATGCAGTGATTGTTTTTGCTGCATTATAAGTACTGTTTTAAGTTTCCCTAATGACTTTGCTTCTTTCCTTTCTCTCTTCAGACTTTTGTCTTTTATTTTTGTACTTTGAATACAATTTTAATTATATGGTTTTTGCTTATCCCTTTAGATTATTACTTATTCTATTATGATCTGATTAGTATTACATGAAGATTGGTATATATTACTTTCTACTATTTTTATATTTGTGCTAAACTCTCTTCTTAGTAACCTTATGGTTGTAGCCATTGTCCATATGTTTTTTTGAAACTCTTTCTTTTCCTTACGTAAGCTTTTTCTATAAGTATGAAATGGGTTTTTTTGGTTGTTATTTTTAGAATACAGATTTATATTTTCTACCTTTATGAAGGATACATTCTAACAAAATATATTCTAACACTAATCAAAACAGTGTAGTGAAATTAGTAATGGCCACGACACCATTAAAATTATTTTATTTCAACAAATATATATGAGTATTCAAAGTTTCAAATGAAAATGAAAAAACATAATATTTACAGAAAATTAAAAAATTAACAACAAATTTCATAAACTGTAAGACTATTTTATAATATTTAACGATATATGATATAGAATAAAAGTTTAGCAAATTATTTTTCAAATTTATCCAAAATAATTAAAAATAATATAATTTTCAGTTGAAACTGGTTAAAATACAGTTAATAAATATTTATGGAAAATAAATACAATTCAAGTAAAATTCATATTTAACAAAATTATAATGTGAAATTTGTATGAATGTTCACAAGCTTATAACTCGACAGAGTTGTCTTAGTTGATAAAATGCTTTCAGGAGTTCCTTTTCTGTTGAGCTTGCGCTGTATATGGTCAATCCATTTCTCACTCCATGAGCTCCAAGAAATAAGAAGACTAAAATGATGCAACAACAACACTATATTATGCGTTCCGGTTAAACAAAGGCTGCACGTTTAAGGAGAAAACAGAGAACTGAAAGCATTTAGTATTATTGAGGAAAAGGAATATGCAAACACATTTTAAAAATTGTACTGTAGGAAAATGTTTTCGGAAAAAATTGATAGGAAATAACTTCAAACATAGAAGCTTGCCAGACACTCAAATACGTAGGTTTTATGCAAACAAATTGAAATAAATAATTTATAAATTAAATCAGCATAAACTTAAACTATTTTTTTATTTAATTTAGTGTGAATATATTTTTCAATTCATAAATCACTGAAATGTAAATCAAAATATAAATAAACTATTAATTATCAAAAATGTTACAAAATAATTTCATGAACATGCTAATACGTACAGTATATTTTACGTAGATATAATAAAATTTAACATATTTACAAAAAAAAACTCAAAATGAGTGATGAGAGGAGAGTGCAATAAAACTAATATATGTACATATCTTTATTTTTGATAAATATTTAATTTCTAATAAGTCAAAACTGTCTTCAGTTTGCATAATCCTAATAAAATAAATAGTATTATAATTTATATCATATAAAAGATGAGGATATGAAATATTATAAATAGAGCTAATACCACCAATCAAAATATGTTAAACAACTATTACAATTTATTATTTTAAAAGAATGTAGATTTTTTCTTAAACAAGTGTATAAAATAAAATCAATATCAACAAAAATAATACATATAAAAAACTCCAACCTCTTTCTATATTTTTTTGGTCAACTATTCATTTTATTCCTGTCTCACCAAATAATGTATTATGCTACGGCTTTGGATTCAGTTATTTTACTTGCTTTGGTTATCATCTCCATCTTTGTCACCATATCGTGTGTATTTTTTGTTCCATTATATATTGTACATACAACAAGCAGGTAAGCTGATGAACAGTCTCTCAGTTGCTGATCATCTTCAGGCCACGACCAGGTAAGCTACAAGTCTTAAAGTAGCTAAAGGCTGCGCAAAAGAGCTTTCGCCAACAACTGATGTTTTGGCCATCTACAGAGGAAATATATTCTTTAGATGTTCCAACTATTACCAACCACCTCTTGGTCTTGGTTCGTTGGTTCTCGTTACGTCATTAAAAAGAAAATTATGTCTATATGTCATTCTTTAAACTCCAATCGGTTGAACAGAAATGGGATTTATTCTTCTTGCAGCTCAAAATACAAGTCCAAGACCAAGTTCTCTGCTTTATGATGGACTTTCAGCAGTGCCGGTCCAATGTTTCCAGATGCCCTAAGCAAAATTTCAATAAATAATATATTTTTATTTTTTTATCTAATATCATATATATAATACTACTCACATTAAAATTATAAAATAAATCAATTTGTTTAATATATTTTAAATCTATCACTACATTTAAAAAAAATCAATATATCATTTTTTTTAAAAATCAATATATCATTTATTTGAGAAATTTAAAAACATAAAGCTAACTAAATTATAATAAAGAGAAGTCATCTATTAATAAATATAACCGAGAGTTTTAACAATCTTTTGAAATATATTAATAACTAATAACGAGTTCATTTTGGACATGGTACTAGGAAATGGAATCCTTCATATATATATATGTATGTATCATAATAATAAAAACTAAATATATACATATATAAATAATTACAAAAA